>NC_089839.1:7938152-8050652 GCF_035609145.1 Eleutherodactylus coqui
AAGAGTCCCCAGGGTTTAATCATCATCATTGTTACACTATATGTATCTGACTTGGATATCATCTACCCTAATCAGGTGCAATATGCTTGAAAGGGGTTGTACAGTTGCAAACTGTTGATGGTCTATTCTCAGGATATGTCAGCAATCGTAGATCGTCGGGACCCTCGTGGATCAGCTGTACTCCTAGCTGGAGCTCACTTGTGCACTAAGTTGATTTCTGCAGGAAGCAGACAGCTCCCCTCCCACTGCAGTGGTTAGGATTGAAATGAATGAGAACTTGGCCTGCAATACCAAGCCTGGCCACTACAGTGGGAGTGGAGCTATCTGCTTCCTGCTGAAATCAGCATTGCACAAGCACACTAGGCAAAAGAACATCCAATCAGTGGAGGTCTCGGGTGACAGACCACTGCCAATGTACTACTGATGACCTGTTCTGAGGATAGGCCATCAATAGTTTACAACTGGGCAAACCCTTTAAGTCTGCCAAATACAGAAAAACATCTCACTGAAATATAACTAAATTGCATGAAATCACGTTTACACTAATGCAACACAAAAATACTCCCTTACCAAGTAGGAGCATTGTAGTCGTCATTGTTTCCTCAGCCATGCAGGCCAAGAGGGTACAGTGATCCCGCCATATTGTGTTCCAGATTCAGCGACATGTAGGGTGGAACCTGCGACGCAGCTGGAGAGTGTTAAAGACCAGTCGCCGGAACCGCCTGGGGGGGCTAAACCCAGAAGCTCTGTTATCTGTCCCCATGGTAGGTGAATCTCATGAAGCCCCTCCTGGACTTATCTCTGTCCCAACTGGAGTTGCTGTTATGGATAACGCCGGGCTTGGATTCCGGATTCCGTGATCGCCGTCCATGTGGGAAAACCATGGAAAAACGCCGGCATTGAAAGAAATGCATTTTGGCTTTTTTATTGACACTCACGGATACGAATTGCGTATTCCACAAGTGGAAGAAAGACTGCAGGATGCGCTATTTTAGCGCGGATTCCAGGCGAACGGCGATGCAAGTGTTTTGTCGCCCATGCACAAATAACATTGCGCATGAGTAGCGTTTCCATAGAACTTCCATACAAAAGCCGGAATGCCGGCTGGAGGGGAGAGAGAGAGCTTTCTTCCGAGCGGACGATGCGCTGTGCATAGCGTACATCCACATGGAAAACACGTGCATCCGCCATCTTCTGCGACCATTCCCAATTACTGTCTGCAAATAATCGCAGGTCTTCTGCTGCGGAAATCCGTTCATGTGAGCATGGCCTAACTCTGTTTCACAAGAGCATGCATGTGCCTGCAATCAGAGAACGATCCCCGGCCCAACGGAGCAATACCAGTTCAAGTAAATCCTCCAACCCACGTGTGAGCGGTCAGCAGTAGGTGGACCCATGGCGCAAATGTAGAAATAGTTACAAATTGGAGGTTCGTCCCAGGAAAAATCTCTTCATGATGGCTGATGACTCCAAGACTATGACAAGTGTGGCCACGTCTTCACCGATAGCCAAGACTGGCATTGGCTGTGAAGGGGATGACTGTGGTGGTGGTTGGAGTATGTCCTTATCCACCGGGGAGTTAGAGGAGTAGCGAGCAGCTCAGACCCTGTCTGGGACATGTAGTGTATTTATCTAGCTGTCCGTTGGACTTTTACCCTGCGGCCTGTGCAGAGATCTCCCCCAGAAACGTCCAGCGTCTGTCACCCCCTATTTCAGGCACACTGCCCACTAGTCCGTGTGATGGGGGATCATCATCTACAGTTGTTAATGCCTCCAGTCCGGGCATCAACCAATTATGGAGCAAACTGTGTTTCCACATTGAGTATCGCTGCTCCCAGTTGCTTGAAGGCAATAAGCCTCACCTCTCTCACCCGTAGGGCGCTTGGACAGGTCAGATGTTGGGTCCTGTCCACAGTATTCACATGTGCAGAAGAGAGAGTATTTACGGCGTACCCTAGAAGCTCCAGAGTTGCAGTTTTGGCACCAGCCATGACCTAGTCTAGAACCCAGCCATGAGAACCCTACTTCCTCTCCTGCTGATACGCCTACAATGACCCCGGTGATGGTGCAAGCGTTGAGTCAGACGGAGCACCACCAGTAACGCCTCCGCCTTTACCGATGCCTGGTCCTGCCATTGTCCCCCCCCCCCCCCCCTACTGGATAGGGAGATGTCCCTGCCTTCCCCCCCGTCACCCTCTTCAGGTATTTCTGGGAAAACCCTTCTCATTTTTTTCTGCATTCCGTTATTTTGTAGATATTCCCTTTTCCTAAAGTTCTGTTGTCTTTTCTCTCTTTTTCACATTTGGGAAAGATTTCCAGTGTGCGATTTCTGGCCGGGCGCCATGTTGTGAGAAGTCGGCAATAATGAGAAAACACACAGACTAAAAATAAACCCAAAAAGAAAGTTCCTGCAATTTTAGTTTTAAAACGCTGGCTTCAGAAGTCCGGGAAAGTATTTTTACTGCCCTGTCAATATTTTTTCTGGACTCTTGAGTAAATAGACCGTCCTTAGATCTATAGCGTGCGTGCCTTATGGTGTTAGGTGTCCCGGACCGCAGAAAAAAGGGATCCTTAAGAAATACAGTAAACAGGAACCTTGCGGTTACGTCCTTTAGAAGAAAAAAAATACATCCTCTCCGTCGTGTCAGACAAAAATAATTACCCAAACTTAACCCCTTCAGGACCAGAGAGCAATCACTTTTTTATTTTTTGTTTTTTTTAATCCCCGCCTTCCAAGAGCCATGACATTTAAAAAATGTTTCCATTGACCAAGCCGTACGAGGGTTTGTTTTTGGTGGAGCAAGTTGTATCTTTAATGGTACCGTATAATCTACAGAAAAAACTAAAAAAAATTTAAGTGGGAGAATTAAAAAAAAACTGCAATTGAGCCAGCTTTGGTTGGTTTAGTTCTTCCAGCATTCACAGTGCAGTAAAAATGACCTTTGAACTTTGCCCTCTGAGTCAGTACAATCACAGCGATACCAAATCTATGGCGTTTTAAAAATGTTTTTCTATTTTTAAAAAGAGAAGAAAATGTTTTTCCTAAACAAAAATAGTTTTTTTTTGTTCTTACCGATTGGGCTGCGTGATGCTCGGTTTGGGCCGGGTGTGCAGGAGCTTTTATTAGTCCCATTTTGGGAAATGCACATCTTTTTGTTCACTTATTCAAAATGTTTTTGAAGCCGGGATCCCTGACTACAAAAAAAACTATTCTGGCATCTTGCCCTTTTTTTTTTTTTCGGCCTTCAAGTGTTGTGATATTCGAGTAGTTTGCACGTTTACGTACACGGCGATGCCACGGGGATTTTTAATTATTTAGGTTTTTTAATAGGAAATATGGGAAAGGGAGTTTTTGAACATTTAATTTTTTTTGATTTTTCTCTTAAAAAGATGTATTACAGGAAGTCTGTCGAGCCTGCATCTGATCTAGTACCCAATATTGTGTCATAAGGGGCCCGGCGTTACCTTTATCTTTTGCCAAAGTGTCTCCCATACAAATATATGGCCGATGAGTTTCTCCGGCACCATATGCTGTTGAGCCCCGGACTGTCCGATGGGCGGCCCATCTCTGCCAGCGGCCTGAACTCTCTTCTAGCCTTTCCTGCTAAACACATCATGTATTCCCCCTCCAAAGTGCTTGCAAAGCACTGGCCCCAAAGAATCCCCATCATCCTCCATTGTGCTTCCAAATAATTCCCATCATCCTTCACATCCTCTGTCCCTGTTTCTGACCCTAGGTAGGGACACAGGCATGCCAGCCATGCACCATCCGGCTCAGTCGTCCTCACCTGCCGGGCCCAAAGAGTCAGTCACAGAGCTGTACTGCCAGTGGCTTCTCTGTGTATAAAGCCTGGTTGTGACTGTAACTGTGCAAGCTCAGTCACAGCCTGCAAGGTAAAGCCTCCGCCCTCCTCTAGATTAAGTTGCATCGGGCCCGGTTGCGGTCACGAATGCTGCGACCCCTACGCCTGTCCTATATGATTAATGTAGACCTCGTATTCTCTTGACAACTATCAGGAGGCCCTGCTTAACATCTCCTCGCCATTTTTGTGAGAGGGGTTCCTCAAAATAACACAAACAATTGAGATGAACAAGATACTATGTTGAACAGTGGCACAACTGTCCTTAAACCATGGTCGAGGACCTCAGTCTTTGCCAAAAGTCCAGCTACGTCAGATTGCACCATAGTAACTGCCAGCAACCAGCCAATCCTACTGTGGCACTGTGGGTCTCTGAGAGGCTCTCCACCACAGCCTGCCCTGTCTGTAGGCAGCTCGCGGGGTCGCACCAGTCACTTCGCTTAGGAGTTGCCCTGTGCCTTTGCAGAATCTTGTGGATGCTTCGCCACTACCATTCACAGAATCCTAGCTGAACTTGGCTGGGAGCACCACACAAGAATGGAGTCAGGCCACAGGATGGTGGACACAATTCTGGTCCACATCATTTGGAACACAGGCGCCATTGTAAGGGATGTTATTTTTATGTGTGTATGTTCCTTTAAAATGTTACGTTTTCACTGATGTTTTCTAAAATGTTAAGCGCTAGTAAGTGTCCTAAGGAACCAGAACTGAATCGGGTGGAAGAGAGTTCCCGTAGACCAGTGTAAGAGTTGGCGGTACCCAAGACCCATTACCAAAAGGCAAAGAAGGACGTGAGAGACAAGCTCGTGGTTGAAGTACAGAGACTTGGTCGGCCTAAACCTATGGGTTCCTATAGAGCGCCCGCTCCTTGCTATCTTCAGTGATGCCTCTTCCCATGCCAGACCACAGCGCGTTAATAAACGTTCTTCAGCATAATTTCGAGTTGCAAAGAATATCTGTTGATACCCCGGTTAGCTCAGTGCCGACCCTGCCGCGGGGAATTGTTTCATAATCACGCCAATGCGTATGCGTACAAAGTACCTGTAAAGCGGAGAATGAGCCTCATGGCCCGGCCTGTGGGGTATGCCAAGCTGGTCAAACCCCACCTCGTTCTATTCCTGGTTGGACCAAAACTACTGCTGATCGCTCTACTTCAGCATCTCTTAAGAGGACCGCTCAATGTAACTTTCAGCAGTAGTATGAGGAGTAACCTAACTTCTGAACACAAGACGTAAGATACTTGCAGAAGACATGAAGGAGGAGAGGTAATATTCTTGCAGTTGCCCCTTTTTGCCCCACTCGTCCATTTAATGTTAGCATGGAGGCATAATAGGGCCTTAGTAGGCCTCAGGGCCGCCAGTCTCTACCCACTGCTCAGTACGACTCTAGGCCAGTAGTAGTCTCACAGCCCACGTAGTCCAGACAGTGACTCCCAATGTCTCAGTTCCTGCCATTAGCCTACTGGCTTATCTTACAGCGGCGGTACTCGGGTCTGCTCCTCTGCACCTCTCATAGCAGGTCCCTCCTGCACTGCTTGCGGTCACTGCCGCACTTACTCCTCCGACCTCCTAGTAAGCCCTGGAGTGTTCTGCACCATCTCACCGGCTCATCGTCAGCATCGAACCTTGCAGCTGTATTTTCAGATGACCAATAATACGGGACGGGTCTAGCACTGCCTTGTAGAGCAACCCGCTGGGCGTCCAGTACAGTAGGGGCCATCATACTGGGGTAACCATGGGGACATTTCAACAGGGTGAGCACTACAAAGGGGGAGACCCTAAAAATACTGTAAGGGGGGCAATTATGGTTACTCCCCCTACAGGCTGGTAGTAGATGGTCTTGAGAGTCTCCATGATGTAGTCAAATCTTGTAGACTTTCTTTGGACTGTTTATCTCTTACTTTCTATCATTTTAGGCCTTTTTAGATAAGTTTCATAATTCCATTATGTTCAGTTTAGTATTTTAGTTGATCCCGAACCGAAAGTCAACCCGATTAATAAGACTTCTGCACGGCGCTGTGAACACAACAAGCTAAAGGGAGGCAGAATAAAATGCAGATCCAGTAGCAGCAACTTCTCGATGGCTTCCAGACACGGCCGGCCTTAGCTACATGTGATCCCAGCGGTCACACCGGCCACCGGCTTGTAAGGGGGACACTAGGAGGATGTAGGCTGGGCGGAATCGGAGTGGTATTGCATTTATGTACTGAGGTTGGTTCATGCTGTATTTATGTACTGAACTCAGTTCTGGTGCTGTATTTATGTTATGAACTTGGTTTTAGGGTTTTGGTGCCATTTTTATGCTGTGAGCTTGGTTGTGGTGCTGTATTTATGGTAAGAGCTTGATACATGTTCTGTATGTATGTACGTACTGAGCATTGTTCTAGTATTGCAGTTATGTGCTGTGTTTGTGTATTGTACTTGGTTCTGGTGCTGTATTTATATTATGTGCTGTATGTATGTTATGAACATGGTTCAGTAATGAATTTGTGTACTGAAGTTGGTTCATGCTGCATTCATGTACTGAAGTTGGTTCTGGTGCTGCATTTATGTGCTGAACTTGGTTCTTATGCTGTATTTATGTTATCAGCTTAGTTTTGGGGTTGTCTTTATGTACTGAGCTTGGTTCTGGTATTGTAGTTATGTACTGAAATTGTTTTGTGCTGTGTTTATGCATTGAGCTTGGTTCTGGTGCTGTATTTATGTTATGAGCTGGATTCTGATGTTATATATGTACTGAACTTGGTTCTTATATTAATGTATTGAGCTATGTTTTAGTGCCGTATTTATGTAGTAGCTCGGTTCTGGTGCCCTATTTATAATATGAGCTTGGTTCTGGTGCTGTGTCTATGATGTTTCTGGTACAGTGTTTATTCGCTGAGCTGCTCTGGTGTGAGTATCCTGTTATGTTGCTGCCTCCTGCACAAGCCGAGTACAGGCAGACTGTCTATTAGTGCGATATATATATATATATAATTTTTTTTATGATGGGGGGCGCCAAAAAACGTTCTGTGCAGGGTGCCATCTAACCTGGGACACATTAAACATGTGCTGACAAATATGAGCTCTGAGTGTAATAAAGCAATGTGCCGGGTCTTTGTTAATCTGTCACATGACCCCTGGGATGGGCTCCGGGCTCGCTGCCGCTCCTCTGCTCTATCACAATCAATGGTTCTACAACGGGCCAAATAATTGTGATAAATGTGCAGCTTTCTGAGCGCTTCTTATCGTGTACAAATATAATCCGCTTCATTCGTCTCCTCCTGAAGCTCCTCGGACGCGTTATTGGAGTCAGTAGAGCGCCGCGCTCCGCCGTCACATATAAACCCTGCAGCTCGTAACTTCATCAAGAAGACCCTCACATAATACATATGGTAAGAAAAAGACGTGAACTGAGATGTAATCCAGCAGCGTTCCACCGCAGGCGCTCTAACGAGCCAAAGGTTCCCCGTGTGCAGCACGCAGGCGTATACAGTAAGTGCGGATCATCATATAGCTAGAACTCAACGCTCACCTCTGTTATTAGTTGTTACAGCGCCATCTAGTGGTGGAATTAGGGCATTAACCAATCAATTATACCGGATCTTCTTCTTCTTTGTGTATGTACATCCCGGTATGTCTGTATATCTAACTGACATGTTCTTGCAGGTAGAACATATAGAATGAGATATGATTAGTTGCATTAACCCCTTCAGGACCAGCGCTTTTTAATTTTTTTTTTCTTTTTGTTTTTTCATCCCCGCCTTCTAAGAGCCATAACTTTTAAATTTTTCCATTGACATAGCCGTATGGGGGCTTCATTTTTGCAGGATACGTTGTATTTCTTCACCCCTTAGTGACGGCCCAATAGTGTTTTTACACTATGCTATAGCATTGCCTCATACTGCAGGAGCGATCAAAGCATCGCTGGTTGTGGTCCTCTAGGAGAACTAAAAGAAAGTATAAAAATAAGAACAAAAAAGTTTTACTAATTATTAAAAAAAAAAAAAGTAATAAAAGTTAAAAAAAAAAAAAAAAAACCTTTTGCCATATTTGCAATTAAAAAATCTAAACCAAAAATATGTTTCTGGTATCGCTGCATCCGTCAAAGTCCGATCTATCAAATTAATGCATTATTATTATCTCCGAGAAAAAATGTAATAAAAAGCGATCACAAAGTCAATTGTACGCAACAATGGTACCAACAGAAACGACAGGACGGACCGCACAAAATGAGCCCCAACACAACCGTGTCGGCGGGAAAATAAAGTAATTGTGCGCAGAAAAAGGACACAAAAAATAGTTGAAAAAAATTTAATGTCTTTGAGAAACAAAAAGAGCAGTACAGCAAAAAAAACGATACAAGTTTGGTATTCTAGTAATCGTACCGACCAGAGAATAAAGATATCAGGTCATTTGTTGCAGTTTGTGCGCCGTAGAAACAGGGCGCTCCGAAAGATGGCGAAATGTCGGGTTTTTTTTCATTTCTCTCCACTTAGAATTTTTTTCTGTCCCTTATATGGTATAATAAATAGCGCCATTGAAAAATACAACTCGTCCCACAAAAAACAACAACGCGCCCGCGTCCAGCGACGGCGACGGATAAATGAAGGAGCTACGATTTTTTAAAAGGGAGTAGGAAAAAACGAAAATGGAAAAAAGCAGAAAAGCTCCGTCACTAAGGGGTTAATATTACCATCGAATGTGTCATATAATGTGCAGAAACACATCTACACCGCCAACCATTCTGATTGGTTTAGGTGTTACGGCGTTCACAGTGCAGTACAGCTGACACCCGGCCTTCGTCCATCGGGCCGCCTGATTCCGTGACGCCACATTTCTATCGTTTTTAATGTGTTTCGTATTCCGAGACCCATAACGTCTTTATTTTTTCGTCGATTGGGCCGTGGGAGGGCGCGTTCTTTGCAGGGGGAGCTGTAGTTTTTATTAGCACTATTTTGGGAAAACAGCTTTTTAATCACTTTATACAAATTTATTGAGAGCCAGAATACAAAAAAAATTGCAATTCTGGCATTCCACGCTTTTTTTTTTTACCATCTTTCACTTTGTGGCATAAATATTGGGATGTTTTACTAGTTCTGACTTTTACATGCACGGTGATGGCACATATGTGGTTTTTTTAACTGTTTAGATTTTTTATGGAGAGAACAGGATAAGGGGGGATTGAACTTTTGATATATTTTAAAAAAATTTTTTTTCACTGTTAAAGAATCTTTGTTAAATCTTTTTTTACTCTTTAATTAATTCCCCGCAGGGAACTTGAGCTTTTAATCATTTGATCGCCTGTACTGTATACTGTAGTACTTCAGTATTGCAGTATACAGCGATTTTTGATGTTGTCTATCAAGCCCTGCCACAGACAACGTTTGATAGGTATCTGTGCATGGCAGCTCCGGCAATCACCAGTAGGCTCCAAGCTAGCCCATTGGCAACCCTGCAGTCACATGGTGGGGTGTGCTGATGGGGCGTGGGAAGAGATCTGCACACTCCTCTAACTGTTTTAGCGCATAGTCAGCCTTGATTGCGGCTTCTAAACAGTTAACTCTGATCGCAGCAGCAACAGCTGATAGCCACGGGGTATGAAGCAAATTCGTCTCCCTAAGCCCGTTCAGACACACTTCACAACGGCTCAGTGTAAATTTAAATTGGGCAGTAGTGAAGGGGTTAAAGCAACTCTCCAGTCTCTGGACAAAAGTTTCTCCATTGTGCGGTGGGTCCGCCGGGCGTCTCTGCGGTGTTCTAAGCTGGGTGCGGTACTCCTGTGACTGCCTGGTGCACATTGAATGCTGCTTTCTGATTGGCCGGGGCTACTCACTTGTTCAGTACTGGCAGTGTGCCAAGCCTTAGACTACCAGCGCTCAGTGGGCATCCGACACTGGCATCAGCAACACAGAGGGGTCTTAGGAGCAGGCAGATCTGCAGCAGAAGGGGGAGGCAGGGCGGTAGTATAAATGCCCCCTTTGGCCCCTGGACATATTTTGTTCTGCAATCAGCGGGTTGCTTCAGGTTATGTTCACACGGCAGAATCGGCCACGGGTACGCCTCTAAAGCGGGCAAAAATTTGCTAAGACAGATTTTTCTACTGCTTATTTACCACATCCTGTATGGTGTTTATACGATGTGCCTCGCACCTACACTGCAGTGAGTGCGCCAGGCTGCGGAGCCCTAGATGATAGTGCATGCCACGGACCTCATGAAGGGAAGTCCTAGAATGAGAAGGGACAGCAACCAGAGAGACCGAAGTGCCTTGCCGGACCGAGATTGAGATGTATCGCAAATGTGACTTCTGGTTAAAGTGTTCTTATGTCAGCGTACAAAAGGTAACGAGCGTTCATGTAATGGGTGATACATAATTGGCTACTGTCTCCTTAAAGGTTTAGGCCATGAGTTAACATTCAAGTATCCAAACCTTCCAATGGAGCAAAACGGCATTCCTACAGTTCCGTTTAGTAAGCTTGTTTTTAGACAAAACAGATATGTTGCCTCCGCCGGTCACCGCCGCGCCATAAATAACACCACCGCCTGCTTCAAACGGAGAAGTTCCATGCGCGGAATCTCCAATGTGTTTTCACGCAGATCCGCGTCACGTCCTCGTGGCTTCAGAGATGGAATCTCCATGTTGTCAGAAAAGCGTATAGAGAGCTGTAGACCCATCCCTGAAACGGAAGAGAGTCCTCGGCACCTCGGTGCGCTGAGTCCACGGATCTCCTGAATTGGTGATGGACTCCGGCACCTACAGCATACGGAGGCCGCGATATTACCGAGCCGCAGACCTTTGGGGAAATAGAACAGAGTACAACCATGAGTATGGAGAACTACAAGGACAGTGCTTAGTCATAAGAGAAATCCGAAGTACCTTGTCCTGCCGAGGTGTCCCCGTTATGTGGACATCTGGATATTTATGTTATGGCTGATTTCCTAAAGAGTAAAAAGTCAGTCTTCACCTTTGTTCAGTAAAGTTGGTATTTTTATAAACAAAGGGCTGCCTTCACCTATATCTGTCGCCGCCGCGCCATACGCCATATCACTACTATTACCTGCTGCAGCATATCATGTGGATGCATCATAAAAGACAATGGGATTACCCTTTACGTGTTATGAGAACTCAGGTACAGAACACTCCCGGAGTCCTGCAGAAGTTATGGCAGACGTTTTCAGTTGCCTTATGCCCTATAGATCGATCGATTGAGAGAAAGCCAAGAGAGGAGCTACAAAGAACTGTGTAATACCTACTCCCTTAAGGACCAAGCACGGTAAATTTATGTCTCTTGGTCTTGGGCTTTAATCTCAGCGGATAGCAAAATCATGGCGCGGGATTAAAGCCCCTGCTGCTGCAATCAAGCAGGTCAGGTTGTCAGCTGTTAGACACAGCTGAGAACCCAGAGGAGAAGGCAGAAGCGGTTTATAACACTTCTGCCTTCTCCTTTCCAGGCTACATATAGCTCAATGAGTGCTACGTATGAAAAAGTGAAAGCAGAAGTGTAAGCTCTGCTAAGCGACCCAGTGATCACGTGACCGCTGGGTGCCTCCTGTCACAGCAGAGCTTTAGGGTCCTAGCAGACCCAGATCAGCTCTGTTAATGACTAATGTCACACTAGGGGGATGTTTTCTCATAACTGGGGCTCCTATGGATACGGCCCCAGCTACACTACAAAAGTGTGAAATTTAAGAAAAAAAAAACAATCTGAATGATCCCCAGAGGTCTTATGTGACATCTTGGGGGCCATAGTTGTTAAAAAAAATAGTTACAAAAGTAGGTTTAAAAAAAAAAAATCACAGAATAAATATAAATATATACAAGGGGCGTTTATTAAAGATTTCCCCTGACCCACTTTTTTCTGAACTGAGAGCAACGATACTTGGCCCAGTTATTAGTCCTTCTCTACATCGGTGCCACCTAGGGACTCACACTTCTCCTATCTCTTTATGCCCAGCCCTCAGAATGGAGGTTCAGGACTGCAGCCAAAGATCCACAACCAAGGAACCAGAGATGTAACAAACGCTTGATGATAAACGTAAAGAGGCTGTTGATGTGTTTCACAGCCACGTAGCGCCCTTAGTGGTGTCCAGCAAGGACCGTCTGACGGGTAAACCGGACCCACAGAGGGGTACAGACTGAACACTATACTACAAAACTAATGGATTACTGTTCCAACAGTATGTAGATATATTGGATGATCAAAAAGACCTTCAATGCTCCAAAGTATAATATTGGGATACTCTGTTAAAAAGGATAGAGCTCTCAATGGTCCGATTTCCAAAATCCACATATATTTAGAATGCTCAATGCGTTTCTCTGGCCGTACGGACAGAACATCAGGAGCTTTATATGGTGAGAGTATCATGGAACCAGCTTGTAAGTAATGATGTGGTATTTGGTTTCAGGTGGAGCCAAGCCTCAGTCGTGTTAACCCACAATTGAGTAACCCATAAGGAAAACGGAGGCCTCCTAACATGTCTTTAAAAAGGGCTGAGGCCCAATCATCTCCATTGACACCCTGGAGATGCTAATATACACCTGAGGCACAATCACCAAGATGCACCAGCCAAGATTATTAGGCCATGAATGCCAGATAAGCAGATAGACATCCATCCTGACGGTGGACCGATGTAAGAGATAACACATGGGAGCACTCTGATGGTGAGGTGGGGTCAGAAGGACATCTTTGGGGTTTGTTCACCTTTGTACTATGGTTTCTTTTCTACCCTAGCGTCCAGGTGTATATGTGTGATAGTCCCTTTGCACCCCATGGTTTTAATTATCAAAAAGATGGTCGTTTTAGGTTTTTCTTCTGTTGGGTTTCTTGTGAATTATAATAAAGCTCATGAAAGTGACAAGAACTGGCCTGAACTGGGCTTTGTTACTGGGGGCTTGAGCATTTCCTGGAGGCCATATATAGTTATTGTCAGAGGCGTAACTTGAACCTCCCGGGCCCCGATGCAAAACGTGTAAAAGGGCCCCCAACTATAATGCTTTACTTATAGTACTGGGTTCCCTATATGGAAAGAGAGGCCTTATGGGCCCCCTAAGGCTCCTGGGCCCAGGTGCAAGCGCATCCCCTGCATCCTCTATAGTTACGCCCCTGGTTATTGTATCTGAATTCTTTACTCTTATCAATGTAACTCATGTACGCACGTGTCACATTAGGCAAGCACTTGTCAGTACTAAACGTTTAGATTGATTTGCTACTTTTTAACTGCAATAAGGTGTAAGTTAGAGTGCTTTCCCCTGTGATTGGACAACTACATCTTTCTTTGTTCTACTTTGCACTGTTAATAAAGGTAACACTGAGCTAGCTCATCAGAAAAGGTACACCAGTGACTTCACACACAGTCGATGTCTCTCGTTGTTTCACCAATGATCGTCGCTAACTTATTTGGACATATGAGAGAACTCAGATCCCGGTAGCCTTATTGCCGATTCTAAATTTAAAGGAGTACACCAACACATTTAATGAAAGAAATGCCCCCCACAAGGGTCCATAGCTCTTACGTGTAAGGCCCCTTTCATCTTGGAAAGTTTTATCCCATTTTAGTTATTTTCCTCAGTGGTCTCCGCAGCACTTCATGTGTTTCTGAGTCCTCTAACTTAGTAATTATATGCATATGGCTCAACCGCCTTCACTATAGGACACAACCGCGAAAAATACCTATGAATCTCTATTAAAAAAGAGCCTGAGGGCCCCATTCTTACAGATCATGGATGTGTCTGGAGTTTGATGTCAAGCCAAAGATAATTTCCTGCCCAACACAGAGAGATCCCAATGTAGATACGACTAATACGAACTTCCCAATGCGGGTGAAGAGACAGAAGAGATCAGAGCCATTTCCCTGTCAATTAGGATAATAAACATTTCCGTAGCATTCTGTGGGCTTTATAATTTACAGCAAGTGCATGGAGGCATGTGAAGCGCTGGCACCGGCTACAGACAAACATGGAGTACAATATATGACATAATAGGGATAAAAGCACAATGTAGTATAAGGATAAACTCCTACAAAAACAATATAAAAACATCCACCCTTAAGGAAGATGCCAAGCTTTCCATAGAACATATAAAGTGGAATCGGTCATAAAATGTTAAGTGCTATTGTAAACTATGGATGATGAGATGGAACAAATATTTCATGTTAAGCCTGAAAAGTCGCAGGAAGAGGCGAAAAATAGAAAATTAATCTTTAAATACCCGATAAGAAAGTGGTTACAAAGAGTATCTTTTGTTCTGGAGGACCTAGCATGTCGATACATTACATGGACAGCTCATTGATATTAATGACCATGGTGTAATGCTTCCTTCTTCCTGTGGTGGCGCTGTAGGGAAATTGAGGACTTGCTTCTAGGTTCCAACACAGTTTACAGCCGGGGTTCCCAGTAGTGGCACATTTTGTGACCAGTTTATCTGAGTTTTCTCTGGTATTGCGTTTGAGATTCTTTTAAAAGGACTGTGTTTGCTATTGTTTCATAATGTAGGGGGAGATATGCGTATTGTGGGGGACTTTATATATATGTGTGTGTGTGTAGATATATACTGTGAGGGATATTATACTGTGAGGGAGAAATTGTATATACTAGGGGCAATATATATACAGTGCTGGCCAATGCTCATTTATGTAAGAGGCTTGATTCTGGCGCTGTATTCATGTTCTAAACTTGGTTCTGGTGCCAAATTTGTATCTATGTTATCAGATTGGCGACAGTGCTACACATTATTTATGTTATGATCTTGGTTCTAAGTACCATTATCAGCTTGATTCTGCTGCTACATTTGTATTTAAGTTCTTACCTTAGTTCTGGTGCTGTATTTATCTTATGAGATTAGTTGTGGTGCCGTATTTAGGCACCGAGCTTGGTTCTGGTACTGTATTTATGTTATGAGCTTGGTTCTAGTGCTGTATTTCTTACAGAAGGCTGATGTAAACAAGTTAGATATGGGCTGATATCCATGGGTCAGTGCTGAGTGCTGACCCCCAAGCTAAAATTTAAGTAATTTAAAAATAAATAATAATAAATCTTCACTAAATGCTAATAAGATAACAGATTTACTGTTGGTGTTTAGCTTGTATCTTGGTCTGACTACAGACCTAGGCAAGCAGACTTTTACTTAAAAGTAATTGAGTAGCCCTGAGATAGACCATTAATATTGTTCTCCTTGATAAGTTCTTTAGTCTTTTAGATATCATAAATTCAGAGGTGTCCATTATAGAAGGGGTGAAGTAGGTCATACTGACTATATTCTTAGCAAAGATGGTATTATATGTTCAAAAACAATACAGGTGCAGCGGTCCGTTGTTGGGCGGAGTAGCCTGAGCGGGAATTCAGTCTTGGGTCACGGTGGTGGCTCCTCTGACCAGAGGGGTGACGCATGCAGTAGACCGGATCCCTCAAAATGACAGTCAACCGTAGGGAAGGTCTAAATGTCAGGTGACGCCAGTGCCTTACAGATGAGATGTAGTGTAGAAATAAAGAGTCCAGTCCAGTGAAACAATGGTAAACTGAAGGCACACAGTTTACTTCATACCAGCAGTCCAAAGATACAGTGAACAATTTGCAAGTGACTATTGGATAACTGATTCAACAAATTCTTAGTCAGAATAAGGTGTAAATCTATCTTCCCTCTACTCCTCTCTCAGGGAATCAGACGTCTGTGTTAGGATTTGAGCTTAGGACCTTAGTGTTTTTTCTTGTGGAGAAATGGAGGGATTGGGGCGGGATCCCCTGTGGCTGTCACTAACTTCTGCTCTGGCAGAGACAAGATAACTCGCAGTTGAAAATGGCCATTGTTCCTCAGGAGTCTGCGGGGTCTACCCTGACTTAGGCTCCTACCTAGCAAGGAGGAAAAAGACTCTCCGCCCATTCACCCCATGACCTGACTCCCAGCATTTTCCCTAGAGAGTTCAGCCCAACTTAGGCTGAATCTGGGGGGCCCCAGCTCCGACAGGCTGGTCTATTTTTGAGCTCAACTCGCCTACAACTTTCCTCTTGCCTCTTCTTTCTTTGTCTCTCTCTTCCCTAGCCTATGCTTAACCCAAATCCTCCCCCTAACCAATCCGGAGCTAGACAATGATGACTGACAGGACACAGAACAGGTTAGGCTGTACTGGGCATGAACATACACAGGTTGGTTGACACCGACAGTGACCTCTGTGAAAGGAGGAAGACCGTATACATAACACATAAGGACATTCCACCTGAGGAAGAAGTAAGGCAGGCTCTTAAGAACTATCCTTCAAGCTGTTAATAAATCGATTCTGGTTGTCAGGATTATTCCTTAGCCTTTGTATTTGTCTTTTCCCCATGTGCTCCAATGAACCCCCTGTGGTCGAGCCCTTTTTCAGACTCATCCTCCCACCTATCCGGTGTGGCCCAACCCAGAAGCCAACATGTATGAAGCTCCAATGCTCATGAGAGGGGAAGTACAGTATCAAAAAGAGCAGGTAAATCTGAGGAAACAGTCACTGCCCCCTTGCAGTCCATCAAGTCTGTGGATGCAGGACCTTCAACTTTGGTCACCTCTACAGATGAACCAATCATGGCTGAGTCTCCTTATTGCAAGGGCCCCATAACAACCACATGGGCTGCCTCAATGGTATGTAACCCAATGCTGGCACAAAAAAATCTCACAAAGTAGAATGTATTCAGTATTTTATTAGCTTGAATCTCTTCCCGACCCAGGATGGAAGGGGTTCCTTCAAATGTATGAAACTTACATTCTCACCAATGTCCACTTAAATCCCTTACATAGAATCATAGAATGGTACGGTTGGAAGGGACCTCCAGGGTCATCGGTCCAACCCCCTGCTCAGTGCTGGATCACTAAATCATCCCAGACAGATATTTGTCCAACCTACCTCTGAACACTTCCATTGAAGGAGAACTCACCACCTCCCGTGGTAACCTGTTCCACGCATTGATCCCCCTCACTGTCTAATATCTAATCTGTGTCTCCTCCCTTTCAGTTTCATCCCATTGCTTCTAGTCTTTCCTTGTACAGATGAGAATAGGGCTGATCCCTCTGCCCTGTGACAGCCCTTCAGATATTTGTAGAGAGCTATTAAGTCTCCACTCAGCCTTGTCTTCTACAAGCTGAAAGTTCCCAGATCCTTTAACTGTTCCTCATAGGACATGATTTGCAGACCGCTCACCATCTTGGTAATTCTTCTCTGAACTTGCTCCAGTTTGCCTATGTCTTTTTAAAGTCGGGTGCCCAGAACTGGACCCAGTATTCCAGATGAGGTCTGACTAAGGAAGAGTAGAGGGGATAATGACCTCACATGATCTAGACTCTATGCTTCTCTTAATACATCCCAGAATTGTATTTGCCTTTTTTGCTGCTGCATCACATTGTTGACTCATGTTCAGTCTGTGATCTATTAGTATAACCAAGTCTTTTTCACATGTGCTGCTGCTTAGCCCAATTCCTCCCATTCTGTATGAGCTTTCTTCATTTTTCTTGCCCAGATGTAGGACTTTGCATTTCTCCTTGTTAAATACCATTCTGTTAGTCGCCGACCACTGTTCATGCTTTTCTAGATCTTTTTGAATACTCTCTCTCTCTTCTCTAGTGTTAGCTATGCCGCGATCGAGGTTGACATCATTGTCCCTTGACCATGTAATTGTAGAGGGCCAATGAATTGCCATAGCAACACACCGGACAATGGTTTCCCGGATCTGCCATAGCCTGATTATTAGCAATAATACATTGCAGTACAGTCATATTAGAATGCTTTATAATAGCGAGCATAGGTTCACAGGTTCCCTTACAGGGATATAAATAATGTAAGATCTAAAATAAAAAAAAGTTAAAAAAAAATACATGTAAAAAAGAAGGGGGAAACACTTTTTTGCACACTTTCTCCAATTTGTAAACATATTTTTAAATTACAAATCCCACATATTTGGGGTCGTCGCATCAGTAACAACCCGTACAATGAAGTGAGCACATTTTTTAACCCTCACAGCAAACACTATTAAAAAAATCTGAGCCAAACTCATTTTTTGTTCATTTCTCACTTAAAAAAACACTATAAGGCCTCAGTCACACGGGCATTTTGATGCAAGAATTTCTGAACGCATCAGTTATGTTTTCTAAAATTCGTCTGACCAAAGCGGGCATCACGGCGAAAAAAAAAACGCTGCTAGCAGCATTTATCCACTCAGAAAGACTGCTGCCCGCTATCCCCTGCTGCGGCTGTGACAGCTGCAGCAGGGGATTCCTTGGATGTGAAACTCCTGGATGCTGTCACATCCACGGGTTTCGCCTGTGAGCAATGGGGCCGGTGGCAGCTGCAGCAGCCCCATTGACATACAGAGAACATCGCGATCCTCTGCCACAGCTGTGACAGAGGATTTCTTCATCTCTGCGGGGAGTCCCATTGTCACAGTCACACTGAATCACATCATTGTCACAGTGTCCAGTGAAAATGGGACTCCCTGCTGAGATGAAGAAATCCTCTGCCACAGCTGTTCCAGCTGTAGCAGAGTAGAGCGATGTTCTCCCATTGAATTCAATGGATCTGGCAATATTGCCGGCTTTTTTAAAAGCAATGGGCTGCCGGCAAACGCTGCAGTGATTTTTCAGGGAAGGGCTTCAAATATAAGCCCTTCCCTGAAAATCAATCTAAAAATGTGTCTAGCCGGCTCTTCTCCTGCACTGCTCTGAGTAGTATTCAGCAGGCGGGGATTTAAAATCCCCGCCTGCTGAATGGGCTGCCTCTGATTGGCTGTGCTCTTTGACCAATCAGAGGCAGCTCTCAGCTATTGAATGACAGCTAAAAGCTGCCTACGATTGGTCCCTGCGCTCAGCCAATCAGACACAGCCCTCACCCATTCATGAATTCATGAATACTACTCATACATTATATGTACCCAAAAATATGGTACCAATAAAAACCACGGCCCGCCTTGCAAAAAACGAGCCCTCATACGGCCGTATAGAGATAAAAATCAAAAAATTATGGGTTTTGAAAAGTGTAGATGAAAATCCCCCCAAAATCTTCACTTCCTGATGTCCAAAATAGGGTTAAAGGAAATATTAGCAATAAAGGGGACGACAAATAAGAAAGTTTTATTTGGATCACAATCAGTTTTTGGTCCTCAATGAGGTTGTGATACGAGTGTGACCGCTTGTCTCAGTTTATCATGTTTAACGGACACAAAATATACTCTTCTCGAGAAATTGTGCATTTTGGCTTTTGCAGTAAAGGAAAGTTATTCCTGCTGCCGGATTCGCCGAGTTCTACGGCCACAATTTATAGGAGACGTTTATATGAAGCCCACGTGAGGCGATCTGTGTATTTGGAGTCGGGGGACGTAAACTAACAGAAAGAGAACGTCGGGCAAATCAAAGAGTGTCAGCGAAACATTATAGGTAGTTTGAGTTTGGACAGCAACTTCGTTGGTTGCCTTTTTGGACGTGTATTTAGGGGCGTCCTCTCGGGATACCTCTCCTTATACTTAAATAGAAAGTCATTCTGAAAGCAGCTCTCACTGATGCAACCATCTTATTAGGGTGCGCCTCAGGGGTACATAAAAGGGAGGCACCCCATAGTAATAGACCTAAATAGGGCTTGTAGCGGGACTGGTTGACACAACCACATTCCAAACCACCAGGGACGGGAGGCCTTCATTCCTTGGTTGCCCACATCTCTGTTAAAGTGACCTTTACCTCCTGCTGGCACACGTGAACTTTGTGGGCACCAGTGGCATAACTATAATGGGTGCAGAGGATGCGGTCACATCCGGACCCTGGGGCCTTAGATGGCCCATATAAAGAGAACAGGATTATGAATGAAGCATCATGTAACGGGCAAGGTCAGTCCTATGGCCGGGGAGACAGCGGGGAAAATCTAGTGATGTGTCACGGCTGGCTCTACCATCTCCTCCCGGTGAATCCAAGACGCTGCCAGCCCGGCTGGCCCAGATGGACACGTTTCTGTGTCGCACCTGCAGGATTTTTAGGCCTCTGGGAAGCAGGGAAGCGTTGGCATAAGGAAGCCTACACACAAGGGGAGCGCCGCATAGTGGCGGGTACACAACTGATTTCTGGTCAAAATCTGCACACAGAATCAGGAGCCGGCGTCCACCTTCGGATTTCGCAGTAAATACCACCCATAGCATGCAATGAAAATGCAATTATTTTTTTTCTGCTCACGAAGGGAAAAAAATTGCAGCATGCTCTATTTTTAGGCAGATTCTATACATACGGCCTCTATTGTAGCCAATGGAAGCCGTTCGACCTGCGGCTCTTTTATTATCATCATTGCGGAAAGGTGGTATAGACTGTAAGTCCCGGGGTAACTAGTCCTGCCTGACACTGTTGGTATGCAAGAAGGGCAACTGCTAAAGGTGAAGCCGAGTTCTTCTGTTTCGGCACCGCTGGCGTCATTCCATAGGCACAGTAAGCCATTGTCTATAGGCGGCCCTGGTGGAAGGAACACATTGTACCGTGTGCAATAAAAAGATGTTCGTTCAATTTAAAGGGCCGGCATTGACATCGGGCCGGCCAGAGGTTAGGCTACACTTTGTGCAAAATTTATTTTCTGGCGTCCCATTCTTTGACGCAAATTATCCTGCTATGAAATCCTGTGTGTGAGCCCAACGCCGGGGCCGGTCACACCGTACACTGCCCATCCGTGTGCTGTAGACCCATTATGGCCAATTAGTATCGCAGACCAGAGTCGGGCATGCAATGTTCTCCGCGGTGATCAAGCAGCACTCGGACGCGCCTCTCTGCTGCTTAATGTCACTTGTGACCAAGAATCTTTTCACGGAGTCAATGCTGTGTGATTCTCTACAAGCGGTGGGGATTACACTCCGATGACTCCCGAATCCCATGAATCCTAAAATGTGACGTTATTTACTGCTAGAGCTACAAAGTTATCATCGTCCCATTTGGGTCCACCTGACTGAATGATTTTCCTACCATGTTTGGCAGTGTCTTGTGGGGCTACGTGAATCATCCTCCTCCTGGCTCTGTCTCCTTCTGTTGTACCATAGCGCCGCTGCCAGCCTATCAGCGCCCCCACAACACGCTGTAGACGTTTAGCTACTGTATTTGTTATGAGCTTGATTCTAGTATTGTATCCATGCACTGAGGTTGGTTTGCCCTGTATTTATGTTACAAGCTTTGTTTTGGTATCGTATCTATGTACTTAGCATGCTTCTGATATGTATTTATGTTATGAGCTTGGTTCTGGTGCCATATTCATGTTATCTTATCATTAAAAGCCTTGTGGGGTGCAGCGTGTTAAGGCAGCAGAGATGCAGTCCTAAGTTCTCGCTCACAACCTGAAGGTTGCAGGTTTGATCCCCGCATAGTTCTGGTAGCCATCTCAAGGTTGACTCAATCTTCCATCCTTCTGTGAGGTCAGTAAAATGAGCACCCAGCTTGGTGGTGGTGGTGGGGTAATAAATAAATTACCTGAAAGCGCTGCGGAATAAGTTGGCGCTATACAAATAACAAGGTTAACTGTTTTTATCAGCCTAGTTCTGGTACCGTATTTATTCACTGACTTGTTCTGGTGTTAGGATGCTGTTATATTGCTGCTTTCTGCACAAGCAGAATTTAGGCAGACTGCTTATCAGTGCGATATATAAACATTTTCATATGATGGGGGTGTAGGTGCGCAGAAAAAAGTTCCGCACAGGGTGTCATGTGACCTAAGGCCGGCACTGGCCATACGTAAAACACATTAAATTTGTCTATCCCATTTCCCACGCAGAAGAGCTCCATTCCGAAACGTACCATTATTAATTATTGCAGTACTGGGTAATGTCACCGCCATCCGTGCCGCGGGCTGTCCGAGCGTACTGCGCTAGACTGCTGATTAGTCCAGACATCTTAGAACTGTTCCACTAGGAATACACACATGAGGGTGTGGAGCTTGTGTTCGAGCCCCTGGCTGTAGGCCATCGGCCCTATTTGACCTTGACCGACCTCGGATTCTTATCTTCTTGTCTTGAGAAATTTATTTTGAATAAAAGACAGCATATAAAATGCGAAACAAAAGCCTTTCCACCCAATTTAAGCATAAAATGTGAGATACAGATCGGGGCATTCCGAGGTCGGCAGAGTTTTCGTTCCACATTATATCCACCAACTTAGTTCCATACAAGCACTTAAAGGGGTATTCCCAAGACTGGCTTTTATTCCCTATTATCTGAATGCCGTTTACCACTCCCCGTGTTCTTCAGATCCATGGTGGTCTCAGCAGTAAGACCCCCACCAATCAGACGTTGTAGGTGATGAGAGTCGATCTTGGGACAACCCCTTTAAGGGAAAATGTCTATGCAGCATAAAGTGTCCCTTTTGTATCCAGCCATCGCCCCACCTGAAATTTCCCAGTGAGCATGTTCAGTTCTGTCACGCTATAATTTGGCGCACCTTCTGTCCATCACTAAGGCAAAGTTTTAATGCTTTGGGTATCCCCTTACATGACATCTACCGCTGCACCCCCTAGAGCTATACCCCTTATTATAGGCGTATGGAGAGGGGTTCCCTGCACAGTTCTCCCCTAATATTAGGATGAGGGGGTCCTCTTCCCTATAGGAGCCTCATGTGCTACCCAATGGTGCCTTGTGTGAATTCAATCATGACGCCAGAGTAATCAAGCGCTGTCCCACAAAACTTTCCTGCTTCGTTAAAGTCAAGAATACGAGACTATTATGTGGCCGTTTCTTATAATACTAATCTTTATTTGTATAGGTAAAGGTAAAGTCACCTGGTGTGAACACCGACTCATGACTGACTCTTAGGGTGACGCCACATTGTGACATTTTCTCGTCAGACTATTTTTGCGGGGTGGTTTGCCATTGCCTTCCCCTGTCATCTTTTTACCCCCCAGCAAGCTGGGTGCTCATTTTACCGACCTCGGAAGAATGGAAGGCTGAGTCAACCTTGAGCCGGCTACCTGAACCATGCGGGGATTGAACCGGCATCCTTCAGGTCGTGAGCGAGTGCTTAGGACTGCATTTCTTTGTATAGCGCCAAATTATTCCACAGCGCTTATCTGCACTAAGTCGCAGAGAAAACTCGTAGTCTTAAGGAGCAAATGGGGAAAGAGGCTTTCAAGTCCCTTGACGGGTATTTTACAACAGAAGGCATCATTTGGGAGTCATGGGTAAGCAAAGTGAATTGAGTGACACTGAGCGGGCAGATTGTTGGTGCCCGGAGATGTGGTGCTAGTATTTCTCAAACAGTCACATCTGTTGGGTGTTCCTGAACCGCCGTATCAAGAATGTACAAGACTGGTTGACCTATGGAGAGAAGATCACACAGCAGCAGGCAATGTGTGGGTGATCCTAGAGACGAGCGTTGGGTGGCATGTCTGGTATCTCAGCAATGATGTGCCAAAGTGTACTAGGTGACCCCATAGTAGAACAGCTGGAAAGTCAGATACATTTCCAGTATGACCTTCCAGCTTAATAGTTGAAAACTAGAAGGATGCCCTTGATGACCTTGTGTCATTGCCAACAACGCCTCACGTGGACCCACAAAAGACATCAATGGACCTTGGACACATGGCAGAAGGCCATCTGGAGTGAAGAGTCCAGTTTCCTGCTTAATCATACAGATGACCGGGTCCGCATCTGGTGTAAACAGCATGAAGCCATATTCCATCAGTGTACTGTTAGGGTTCAACAGCCCAGTGGTGGTGTTGTCATGGTGTGGGGAGCATTTCCTGGCATGGCCTAGGACCATTGGTCATCATACCATAATCCCTAAATGGTGAACACTACAAGGACCTGTTAACTCACTATCTGCTCCCATACCATCAGGAAGCCTTTCCCGATCACAGTACCATCTTTCACCAGGACATTTCTCTGTGTCATCGAGCTCAGATCACTAAGTGGTTGGAGGAACATGACAACAAACTCTCCACACTGCCTTGGCCCCCAAACTCACCGGACTGTAACCCCATTGTATATGTTTGGGATCTGCTGGAAAGGGCTGTGAGATTTACACCTACTTGTGCCCCACCGGAGCCGCTGCAGCAGGCATTGGATGAGTTTTATTGTAATCCTGTCTGTTATGATAATGAATGGACTGCTGAAAAGTTTTCTCTACAGAACAGGAAGTGTCAGACTATTATTTGGCCTAGTGGTCAGAGTGAGAACTGCAGGATTTAACTTTTTATAGATCATCGAAATTTAAAAAAAATCATCAAATGTTCTTAAAAACGTGCAAGATAAATACTTCCTTCATACAACGGGCCATTTTCTGATGACACATTCCCTCTAAAGAGGTTCTCCAACTCTGGACAAGGACTAGCCTATCCTTATGTTACACTTTTTTAATGCCCTTTCGGTCAATTCTCCACCCCCCTGTTGCAAAAATGCAAATCTCATAAGAGGGAACAGATGTTTTCCCAAATCTAATAGTCCAGGGGATGGAACCAACCAGATGGGGGCCCATTCTCTCCGAGGGCCCCACGGCTGCAGGGTCTGTCTCTACTTCTCCTATGTTCTTGATCTACAGAGATAAGTGGTGTTAAGGCAAATAAGACTTCACAGCAGAAATATCAGGAAACGAGTTCATTCCGATTTGTCCTCAGTATAGACCCTCTTGCTCACTCTTTGGCTCCGCTTGTTCTTCAGATTAATGACATGCAGTAAATCACAAAAAGCGGGGCTTTTCAAGCATGTGCTGTTAATATAATGCATCCCCAGCAAGAAGCCTTCTGCGCTCCGGAGCTCCTTGTAGAATGTTTAAAGGCCGGTTTATAAAGGAATGGAGTATTTGGCTCGGCTCGGGCATTCTGTGATTCCATGAAGTCTCGCGGGTCGCTCAGAGTCCGGTGAGGGGGCTCGGCTTCTTTTATATGTTTCGAGTAAAAATGATTGGCACCATTTATGTGATGAATATCCAAGCCGTTACAAAGTGCCGCTCGATCCCAACGCAGCAGACAAGAAACACATGGAGCCGTGTGATGGTTTGTGATCCGGAGCCTTAGAAGACCCCAAGAGTCCGGCCCACTCTTAGTTATGCATCGGCTGCAACAATGTAACCAGAAAGTGGGAGGTCTTATAGACCCAGCTAATCAGATATTAGGGCACCAGTGTAATATACTGGACCGGACCGGTACTATATATACGCTTCACGCTATTCCGTGTCTGGTAAAGATAAAAAAAAGTTCCAACTCCTTTAAACCTCTGATTAACCCCTTAGTGACCGGCCTATTTTGTGCCTTAAGGACCAAGCGGTTTTCATAGTCACATTGTAAGAGCCATAACGTGGTGACATAGCCGATGAGGGCTTGGTTTTTGGGGACGCATTGTGCATTTTAATGGCACCACCGTGGGGTATATATAAAGTACGGTATAACCTTTTAGTAATTTTTTTTTTAGCGGCAGAGATGTAAAAAAAAAACAGAAACCACCATTGTTTTGGGGTTTTGCCTTTACGGCTTTCGCTATTCAGTGACAATGGCATTCTGACCTCCTCACCAGGATCAGCGCGATTACTGCCATATCGAGTTTATAGAAATCTTACTATTTTGTACTACTAAAGCACAAAAAACACGTTTCTGAATAGACGATTGACTTTGCATCGCCGCATTCTAAGGGCTCACACCCACTAGCGTTTTTTTTTTAATGCAAAGGTCAATGGGACTCTCTAATGTTAAAATCGCACAGACTTGTGACTTTTGGGCAATGCGATTTTAACATTAGAGAGTCCCGTTGACCTTTGCATTAAAAAAAACACAGCGATGTCGCAGCATTAAAAAAAACTGAGTAGTGATGAGCGAGCATTGCCTTTAGCGAGTACCTGCCCACTCGAGACAAAAGGTTCGGGTGCCGGGGGCGCGCAGGGAGCTGCGGGGGAGAGCGGGGAGGAACACAGGGGAGATCTCTCTCTCCCTCTTCCCCCCCCCCCCCCCCGCTCCCCCCTGCTGACTGCCGCTACTCACCGCTCCCCCGCGTTGGCACCCGAACCTTTTGTCTCGAGCGGGCAGGTACTCACTAAGGGCAATGCTCGCTCATCTCTAGTGCTGAGGACTGCGAAACGTTAGACCACGCAACGGGTTGTATATGACTCTATTCAAAAGAATGGGGTTCATATTCGAGCGAGATTTGCGTGTCTCGCAACGTACAAATGATCTTCTCGGCCGTGTGAAACCGGCCGAAAAAGGTGATTTTGTGGGGGAAAATTCAAAATTTTTTTTAACTGGATTTGGAATTTAATTTGAATAAAGAAAACTTTATTCAAATGTTTTTGATCCTTTTTTTAGTCCCTCAAGAAGACCTTGAAGCGGTGTTGCTTTTTTAAAAATTTATTTTGGTATTTTATCCTTTTAAAACAGGTTTTTGAGGGGGAAAAAATGTGTATTTTTAAAAATTGTATTTTTTTTTTCTTTAAATTAAACTTTACTGAACTTTTTTTTTATACTTTTTTTTTAGTCCCCAAGGAGCACTTCAAGATGCAATTATTCCATCAGTAGGATAGTACACTGTATTACTTATCTAATGCATTCTACTAAGCCTATGACAGCAGCCTATTAGACTCTGTGGGAGGCGGGGCCTAATAGGCTGAGTAACATGGCAGATGTGGAGGCCTTTGTGAGACCTCTGGCTGCCATGTGGGAATAGAATGTGGAAAAAGGAGAAATCTCTGCGCTTGTAAAGGTTTTGTCGTTGTCGTGGATAGAACAGAACAATCCGGAAAAAAATGTTCCAAAAAGGTGTATTTTTATTATTTATCCAACAAAACGAAAAACAAAGGAAAACATATAAAGGTCTGATTGTGACGTCAGATATAAGAAAAAGGCTGCCAGCGGCACTCACCGGTTTCCCAACTGTGGGTAGAGTGAAAAGATGCACGCTTTGAAACGGGATCAGACCCATATCCCAACAGTATCCACTCAATCCAATGGTAAAAGCAGCATCAGAGGTTTAGCAAAAAAGTCAGTGTAGCCAAGATTTTTCTAAACATAATAGAAATTCTTTATTCCATGGTCAAGACAGCGACGTTTCGACCTGACCTCTGGGTCTTTCTCAAGCTAAATCAGCTTGAGAAAGACCCAGAGGGTGGGTCGAAACATCGCTGTCTTGACCATGGAATAAAGAATTTCTATAATGTCAGATATGCCTGGTGTAACGCGTTTCGGGGCTCACATAGCCCTTTTTTCAAGCACAAAATCTTGTAGTTCTTGTAATTGATTCCTTGAGATCGTATTGTGGGGTGCCAATGGGTGACAAAAGGAGCGCCCTGTCATCTGCTTACATGCTGCAGTTTCTACTGATTGTGGCATCTGAGAGTCCTCTGTTCCTGGCAGTTTCAGCAGGAGCCCGGTTGTCAGTAGTCAGCAAAGACACCGCCTTAAAAAGATGTATGTGTAGGTTTAAAGCCCATTAGTGATCACAGTAAAAAACTATATTAGCCGTCACTAAGAGGCTCAACAAAAAATGGGACCCAAATAGGCTAAAGACAAGCATATAAGTCTAATAGCCCATGTGATTCTGGTGGAGGGAGTTGCATGGCACATTGGCCATGGCTAGCTATCCTTCTCACCACCTCCTCCTGCCGGTGACACATCTGTAACGGGATGTCTAAGACTAGAAGGTCTGTTTGAGTCGGACAGGTCATTAGCCTCTTTATGTTCCTTCATTGGTGAGGGGGGCATTAGTGACTTATGGCTAGGCTTTGGTGAAACCGGTTCCAATAAAGGCGTGTATGAAAATGGTCCTGGTGTCTAGGAGAGCACCAGTGGGTCCTCGGGTAACAGACAGAATCCAGAGACATTGCCATTGAAATAAAAACAGCTATTGTTAAGCAGAGATGGCTAAAGACCCACCTGTGCTTCAGCCTCGGTACCCGTTAATATGGGTTAGCTGGGATGAAGGAATCGTTTCAACTAGCTGCACTTTTCACTGCAATCCAGTAACACCGAAGCAGTGGGAGCCCCGCTCGCATGGTCCTGCTTCGCAAACCTGTACCCGGGAGAGTCACAGGCCGTAGGACTACTGCTGATTGCACACACCACGTTTTCATACTTCTGCTACCACAACCGCGGCTTGCTTTACTGTCATACCATCACTTCCTGTCTTTTTCCCATTACCACTCATTAGTCTGTTCCACTATTTCTAAAAGATACAGTAAAAGAGCAGAACAATACATAAACCAGCAGTAATCTTCACCCCCTACACATCTACTGTGTCCTCTGTGCTTCCATGCTGTCAGTTCCTCCTGACTTGCCTTTCCCTTCTCCAGCCAACTTGAATGCTCTCCTTAGTCTTTAAGGCCCCCTCCTTCACTAGAGGTTGCCTGATCAATGGGTTCCGATAGGTTCTGCAAAGGTGCCATTGTTTGTTGATTGTCTCCTGGTTGAGCCATGCGTGTTTGCCCAGCTTTCTCGACTTCTCTTGTCCTGACCTGGGATTGCACTTTGACAATGGTTTATCTGAGTATTGTCTGCCATTTGCTTCTGCCTCTCCATTTCTGAAAGAACTCCACCTGTTCTGATTGTGTCTCTGCCTGTCCTTCCCGTACCGTGCAGTATGGTGCCTCTGACCTGTCCATTTCAGCTGTCGTTGTATTGAGACTACTGTTTGGGTAACAACCTGGGGAATCCTGCAGCTGAGACCTTATCACTCGAAAAGGGGTTAGAGGGTAAAAACCAGGGGAGCCCTAGGTACAGCCCTCAGGAGTGGCCCAAATTGGTCAATGGAACCACATCCACTGAATGATATTGCACAGCAGAGGCAAACATATGAAGGTCGGGGAAGGACAAATCATTTGGTGATTGCATTGCAGATATCAGTTATATGAGATGGTTTAACTTATATTATTATAGTAGTATCCCTGTAGAACCAGTGGTTTATAGGTTGAAGCCTGCCAGTAATACATCTGGTGCTCAGACCCCTATCTATGAACCAGAACAGTCATCCGCTAAGTAAGAGTAGCTCCAACTCCGGTGGACCTGGCCCAACTGTGTATTACATGGCCAGTCATTTATTTAATATGGCTGTGTGTAATAACCAATCTACTACATTTCACCCGCAGTGATCATGCATTGCCAGATGTGACTTCCTATAGCAATAACCGCTGAGTACAAGGATTGTGGGCAGCACGAAGGCTCCATAGCTGGCTTAATGAGTGATACGATTCCAGGCATTGGTCAAGCCATTTTGTGGTCATCAGACCATCCGCATATCTCTGACAGACATGTTTCTCAGGGTGAACCTTTAACAATAGCCTCTGTCAATGGGGTGTCTGAGAGTTGACTTTCGGGTAGTAAGTGGGGAACCGAATGACTACATTTTAACTCAAACTTTGGTTTTATTAATTCTGAGGAGATAACAGAACCGACCAGTAATGTATAGTTATGGCAGGAGGCAATGGCATGGTGGGTAACACAGAGTCCTTGTACCAGGGTCCCGACTGGGTCTGCTCTGATGGTAGACGTCTGTAGACACTGTGCAGCTATGAGGACCGCTGTATCAGCCAAGCCAATATATATAGTAGAACTATAGTTCTATTTCCCTGTCCAAGCTAACACTAAACTTCAGTTTGTCTCTCTCTTCCTTTTCTCAACTATATCACCACACTGTACGCACTTTGGTTTTATATCTTGGGGGCCTTTCAACAATAATGACCACTCCTCTCACAGATTCATATTGCATCCCGCACGACCACCGTCACCATAACCATCATGGCCGCCTATTTAGAGAAAGATGGATACCATAAAAATAGTAAAAAATAGAGATAAAGCTTAAGTTCTGATTCGGGTTACCCCCATACAGCTATCACTTTACCTGGGGGTTCTGCATGGATTTTATACCCCAGTGTGGACAGGGGCCAATGTAAATAATATCGCTATACAGTATATGACTGCAATCTGCTAATAACCAGGCCAGCTTCTGCTTAAGAGGGCTGAATACACAGACTCCATCTAGTGATACGTTTGCCTGTTACCATTTTGTCCCTCTGTTTCCATCTCTGCTTTGATGTTAGACATTTTGGGAAGAAGAAGCTCATTTGGAGATTGACATACAGAGGACGGACAGCATCTTCTATCCCTTGGGTTGGAGCATAGCTGGTAAGAGCATGGACAATTTGGTCCTTTTTTACAGCCAACAGCCTTTTGCCTCTTTAGTAGCCGGCTGCACCTTGTAGGGCTGAATCAGCAGACGGGCTTTCCGAATGTTCATGGAAGTTATGTTCAGCCATTGTTCTCTGTACACAGACATGCGCTGATTCCATGTTTACTTCATTGCTTCCCAGTCTCACTGGGTCTATTATTCAATACATTCACGCCCTTCAGCATACAGTCTACTTTATTGGAGAGCGGGCCAGTTTACCTGCATGTCAGACCACACCCACGCCGTTGGGTAACGTGTAGCGGGGACAGAACAGGTGGGAAGGACATTTTTTCCAAGTCATGACACATTAGTTCCTTATCGGAGATCATCTACCTAATCACAAATATATAACACAGAAAAGGGTAATATATCAAAAACACAACCTGTAATAGGAAGCTCAAAAACGGAATTACATATGTCAAAAATGACACAAGGAAAAAAACTGAAATCTCTAAACAGGAGATCGAAAAGCAAGATGTCAACGACTAATATGTCATAAGGTGCCGCATCAACTAGCAGTAGCATGAGGACTAGCATAACTGGTAAGATCTGACCCAGTCTGAATCTCCATGTATTTCATTGGTCTGTAATTAATCACTAGGGCACTTTGTCTTCAAGATTGTATTTTACTTGCCTAGAGTAAGTCACGTCTGGCTGGCCCCAACCTTCCACCACCTCCCAGGCTTTTTTCTCCAGCAGCTCCCAAATTAGGTCTAAGGGCCAAGTGTGTATTTCTGCATATATTGCGGTATGCCCCATGCGGCCAGGCTCTGTCTTTGACCTGCTCCACCTAATAGACCCAATTTGGTCAGATTCTGGATCTGTTGGAGTCACCATTACACGGTGCAGAGGGAGCCATGGTGATATCCTCACTACCTATGGAGTTTGTTGATGAGGGTCTCCCACCAACCGGCCCAACTTTACAGACACAGAAGTCATAAATCCATTTGTAACAAAAAGACCTACAACATAAAAGTGAGAACATAAAATAAGAACACCTGGACAACATGGAAAGTCCTTGGGGCCACAGAACTGGTGACATTCTGCACCAACCAACTTACCCCTAGCTGTAACCCGGCTTGGAGACACTGACAACTCCATCTGCAGATGCCAGTATTACCACAATGACTGACTCCAAGGGCATAACACCCTAAAGGAGTTCCCAACATCCAGCTGAACCACCACAGATTAGTTTTGTGGAATGCATACCAATGATACATATCCATCATCACCACCACCAAATCCAATGGCCTTTCCCCTGCCATGAGAAATATAATACACATCAAACCACACCAGATCCATCAAGTGCCCACCTTACAATCAGTAAGCAAACCTGCCACAATAATATACAATAGACGAAAGATGAATGGTGTATACTGAGAAATCAACAACCAGGGAAGAGAGATGGGAATTCGCTTCCGGTGCAGCCCAAACGTCACCTATAAACTTGTGTTGAGCGAACCAAAACTGTTGAACCCTATTTTGGATTGAACGTTGCTAGACCTGCACTTCAGGCAGTTTGTCTCGTCCAAACGCACTAAAATTCTTCTTCTTTTTCCTTCTTTCTTCTCTCATCTTCTATCTTCTTTTCTATTTTTCATCCTTCTTCTCCTTCTTTCAAACAAAAAGAAAAAGAAAGACAAAGAAGTGAAAGACAGAAGGAAAAATATATTTTACCTTCTTCTTTTTCCTTCTTTCCTTCTTTTTCCTTCTTTTGCCTTATTCTTTTGCTGCCTTCTTTTTTTCCTCCATTTGCCTTTTTTCCCTCATTTTTCCTCTTCCTTCTTCTTTTTTGTCCGTCTTTTTTCTCCTTTTTATTCATTACCTTTTGAACTAATTCGGACTAAACTGAACATTTGCCGAAATTCAGCAAAACGGAGAAACCAAACTTTTCAAAAGTTCCCTCATCACTATGTTAAACCCTCTACTCCTCCCCACCCAATGCTGCCCCCTTGGGTATTATTGCCCTCCTAGTTCCACCATGAAGGCCTCCCCTGCAGTGCGCCAGGGTGATCGGTCTCTTCAATGTTACTGTTCATTGACACCAATGTTGCTGAATTACATGTGTAATCAATAGGGGTTTTTTCTTCAGTTACGTAGCTGAACTCATGCAAGCCCAAAGTCCAAAAACATCATTGGCGAAGGCTCCCCTGTGTGTGGGAATAAGTGGTTTTAGACTAAGTCTTTTTGTAAATGTGTAGATTGCCATATTTCTTAATGTGAATGTTCAATGATTTATGGATTCAACTTCACTTTTACTAGTCAAATGTTTAAATTTAGTGTTCATTGGAGTTTGATTAGTTCTGGTTCGGGGTCAATATAAATAGTGTTAACGTTAAATTGAGGAAATTCAACCTTTATTAAGCTTAGTTCATGGCTGAAGTCTGAATTGGAGCTACAAGAATATTACTATGAATCTTGCACTAGTTAAGATGTTGGGGTGACCATTACCCAAGTCTGGCCTTTTATATTAGGCTACAGGGGGATGTAGAATGACTCACAGGAAGGTGATCCCATCCACAATTCCTACATTTAATGAAATCCATCCCAAGGCATAGAGAACAGACCGCACTGCCTCTAGGCCTCTGTGCGCAAAAGAAAGCATTGGATAAAAGTTCATTTTCCATTGTAAATAGGTTACGGAATAAGAAAAAAAATTAGTTTTAAGAGAAATGGGAAAAAGTTGAGTAGGAAACATTGCTCATACAGCTCTGCCAGGTGGTGGTTTAACTCTACTATATACATTATGAACACCTTGTAAAGCCATAAACCTCCACAGACGGATTCCGTGTGTGTTCCAGGTATTTACGATGACCTTTTAAATACTTTGTGTGAATTGATCTACAGACTAAAATATTATGGGAATGCTTTTGGGAGGCACTTAAGTGCAAACCTAGAAAATAATAAGACAAGCAGACAATAAAATAACATTTGCAACATAAAAGAAGAACAGAATACAAGGTTTAATAAAAACTTACTTGTGAGGTCTAGTTTTCTAATACCCTTTTGGTTTTAAGCTGAAGTCACCTGGAAGTTTAGTATTGGTCTCATTTTAAAATGTAGGCCATGCTCTCAAATATTTTGAGAAGCCCGTCATTGAGAAGATTCGGTAGACCTATAGGTTGCCACATACTTAGGGATGTCCATCAGTGAGAAGACTCTGTTTACCTACCGGCTTCCAAATGCTTAGAGAAGTCCATCACTGGGAATATTCTGTGGACCTAGAGACTCCCAGGTATTTAGAGAAGTACATCAATGAGAAGAGTTTGTGGACCTATAGGTTTCTAAATGCTTAGAGAAGTCCATCGCTGAGAATATTCTGTGGACCTAGAGACTCCCAGGTATTTAGAGAAGTCCATCAGTGAGAAGAGTTTGTGGACCTATAGGTTTCTAAATGCTTAGAGAAGTCCATCACTGAGAATGTTCTGTGGACCTAGAGACTCCCAGGTATTTAGAGAAGTCCATCAGTGAGAAGAGTTTGTGGACCTATAGGTTTCTAAATGCTTAGAGAAGTCCATCACTGAGAATGTTCTGTGGACCTAGAGACTCTCAGGTATTTAGAGAAGTCCATCAGTGAGAAGAGTTTGTGGACCTATAGCTTTCTAAATGCTTAGAGAAGTCCATCACTGAGAATGTTCTGTGGACCTAGAGACTCCCAGGTATTTAGAGAAGTCCATCAGTGAGCAGAGTTTGTGGACCTATAGGTTTCTAACTGCTTTTCCTGTGGCTCCATTTGGGTACTGCATTGGCACGTTGACATGTGACCCCTACTTTGTTCCTACATATTCCTTGGCACCATGCTGATTTTCTAACTGCTGGTTATTCCTAACGTCATTTACTTCAAATCTTACTAAACCTCTAGTTAAAATATCTACAAATACCTAACAAGCAAAAGCAGAGATAAACACCAACGTAGTGAACTTGGTGCCGCACTTTAAACAGGGACACCTGAGAAAACTTAACAGCTGGGATAATCAAGTTCCAGATTTGTTTCTTCCGAGGGTGGCTGTGGATAGTAAGGCAAGTCGGGTTAAATAGCATTGCCCTATTATGTTCCTACACTACCCCTGCCTACAGGCAAAAGGCAGCCCCACTTTTTAGTGTCTTTTCCTATGTCGTTCAATAGTCAGCCCTTCATGTACAATTGTGTACCCACACGTTTCTGCCCACATCTCCCACCACTTGCAGCACAGTTGTCCTAACTTCCTAATTCATCCCTGCTCCTTGATACCCAACAAATCCTCTGATTTTGCTCCTGCGTGTCGGTACAGGATGTAGTTTTGCTCGCGACACTAATGAACTTATAAACAAGTTCTAGAAACCTTTGGAAAGTTTGCAAAACGACTCTCAGAAAAAGTGGGGTCTTCGGCCCCTCCGCCACATGGTTTGTTCATGGCGTTAGACGCAGGCTCTGAACATTGGGGTCTAACGCGATGGCGGTGGGCAATGCTTTCTAAATGAAAGCATCTCCACATGCAGATGGAGGGCTGCGCTGAACGCATGAAAATCGCGTCCAGAAAAGGAGGAGCGACATGTCGTGTGTTCAGCGTCTAACGTGAACGTAGTGCTCATAGAAAAGATAGGAGACCCATCTAACGCAATGACAATTGTGTTCGGGGCTCTGCGTTCACGTTACCAGGCCCTGCATTGTTTACAAGTTGCCATGGAGACTGTTGGTCCCTCAGTGGCAACTTGAAATGCTGAGTTTTCTTTATGGAGCTCTCATCAGCAGGTTGTAGAGGAGACCTGGAACCTCAATAACAAACCAAGAACATCAGATGAAACACCAGAACTTTCTTTGTACTTACAAATGCCCCCCACCCCCCCACCCCGCAGGTCGTTTAGGAGACGATCCTTTTAAAATATGGAGGTAAATATGCCCACCCGACTCCATATGTATCAGCTTGGTAGAAAGTATCCTTCTGTGGTCGCTACTTCGGTTCCTGCAGAAAGAATCTTTTCAGAATCTGGTGAAATTCTGTCTGCTGGAAGAAGCGTTGTGAAGGGAGAGCGGCCGGCAGATTAATATTATTGGGGCCGGTGATAAAAACCTTCTTCTCATCGACCTCATTTTATAGGTTTCATCTGTAATTGTTTATTTTCATTTGTAACGTTAATCTATTTTCCTGTTATTAATAGTTAGAAGTTAATAAATTCAACAGTTTAAAGTTTTAGGCCTTAGTCACACGGGCGTTTTTTCGCACGATTTGCGGATCGCATGACGGATGCGCATCCGCAAATCGCGTGACCGGTGCCCAAAAATCGCCCGAAAATCTGCTCCTAGCCGCGTTTCATTATAAACGGGACGGAGCTGTCCAGCGCATTGCATTCAATGGAGTCGGCAATACAGCCGGCTCCATTGAAAGCAATGGGCTGCCAGCGAGCGCGGGATGAATTTTCGGGAAGGGCTTAAATATATAAGCCCTTCCCTGCAATTCATCCAGAAATGTGTTATAATAAAAAATATATATATACTCACCTTGTCCCTGCAGCCGGAGTTCAGCGCGGCCGGCCTGCAGTGGGTGTGAAGGGGGTGTGAGTCAGACCTGCCCCCTGATTGGCTCAGGGCTGAGCCAATCAGAGGCAGGTCTCACTCACACCCATTCATGAAGAATGATTTGTCTTCTATATGTTCTCAATGGGGTCGGCGCTGCTGCCGCCGGCCCCATTGAGCGCATATAGAGAAGAGAACAGGAATCGCAGATAGGTGCGATCTGCGATTTCTGTTCTATAATTTATCGGACGAGCGCATAAAAAGCGCTCATGTGTCCGATACCATTGCAAAGCAATGGTTTTAAAAAATCGCCGGACGCATGCGCATGCGCAAATCGCGCGAAGAAACGCCCGTCTGACTAAGGCCTTAACATTTTTGGGTCGATTGTTGCTTTATTAACCCCAGACCTGTTTTATTTTTATACAGCATTTTAAAAAGTCGATATATCGATAGTTTTCCACCAATATTTTACAATAATCGATAGTTTGTTCAGCGATAGTCGATACCACCGACTATCGATATTTTTGTGTCGATGTCCCAACCTTAGTTGGACCCCTTGGAACTCGACTCCCACTGTTTTCAGTATTAAGAGTACTTTCTATAGTGGTGCCACATTGATCAGATGGAGAGGTTTCACAAGAGGGAAGGGTGCTGGATTTTAATGTTCCATCAGTCCTTCCTGTCTAGTAGCTACCATTGCATCTGATATTTTTGCTTTCATAGGACATCTTAGGCTCTGCTCACAAGTGCACTGGTTTCTATTTCCTCGAAGGTTCCGGTGTTGCAAGTGGCAATAATAACGTCAAGAACACCAGAATCCTGACCAATACCATAGTGTTAAGTGAACCCAAAACAGTAGAATGATTTGGATCAAACTTTGCCAAAAGTTTGGTTCGGCGTGAATCCAAACTTCAGCCGTTTCAGCTTGGCCGAACTTGCTAAAACTCTTCCTTCTTTTTTCTTCATCTTCTTTTTCCCTCCTTTAAAAAGGAGGAAATGAAGGAAAAAGGAGAAAAAAAATGAAGGAGGAAGAAGGAAATGAAGCAAAAGGGCGAAGAAAAAAGAAGATGAAGAAGTAAAAAGAATCTTTGCTCTTCCTTTTAACTTTGTTGTCTTTTTTCTTTCTTGTTGTTCTTACTTTTTCATTTTTTCGTTCTTCTTTTTCCTGCTTTTCCTTTTTTTTCTTCTTTTTCTTCATTAACCTTGCCTGGATACCAGCCCTCAGTCCTTAGATATATGCTAGGTGACCTAAGAGTGTTATGCGGGGCATTTATGGCTCTTATACACTGTTATACACAAGTTTTAGGGGTATAGGTGACATTTCAGTTCAACTGAAAGTTTGGGAAGCTCACTCATCTCTACAACATCCTCATAAGTCAATGGAACCATCAAGATCCACAAACAAGCCGTGTGAAGATGGATCTATCATGCCAGCCATGGCTCTATTAACAACAGAAGTTGCACTTTTCAAGTTTGGTTCTGCCCCTTGTTTGCACTGAGATTTCCATATTTCGAGAACTCCATTCATAAGACTTCCATCGAATTCTATAAAGCCCTAATGCAGCGGGTCCCTATAGTATTATGGTCTGACTTGTCTCAACGGAACATTAGAAGACAGTTCAAACTGGAGCTTCACTTCAAGACATACAAAAAGATTCCTGGAAGGAAATAACAACACATACAGTAAGTCTTCCAACTGCGAGCGTTTGGAGTTGAAGCGTGTATTTTCCTAGCTAGTAGGAGATCTAACCCCAATTAATGTAAGTGTTTAATTTTGCACTTGGACATGTAAGCGCTAATTCCCATGTGCTTGTTTTATGACTCTGGAAAGATGCATCCAGCTGTAATAGAAAATCCATAAACCACAGTGTATAAGACTCCTTTACTGGGGCATTCGTCATCTGCTCCCGTTAACCTTTCCGAGAAAGTCTTCATGTCCTTCAGGCTTTTACTGCTTTTTATGATTATACAGATGTCTTCTTTCTTTTGGAGACGTGATCTTACAAAGAAACAGATCCCTTGTCCAAACAATCAGATGAAGATTGCATGGGGCCAGTATACATAAATAAATAGGGACTATAAATCTTTCTTTAATCCTATCTCCACTCCAAACAAAAAAAAATGTAAGTATGTGTGCCCCCCATGTTGTACTCAAAGGCGTTGAAGAAGTTATGATCTATCCTGCTGTTTGTATAGTCCATGCATTGAAGGGCGGATCCGCTGTTCTTCGGAGCCGCATGGATCTGCTATGTGCCAGAAACTTACAGCTCCATGTACTTTGCCAGGAATGGAATTCCCATTGAAAACTTTTGATTGCAATACCGTTCTCGGCCACCACAGGGAAGGGACAAAAGGTTTCAATAAAGACTTATGAAAGACCCTGTGAACCCTCCATGTAGCTGGCAAACCCAGTTCATAGGCGAGAGGATTCACAACACGTGTGAGAACAAAGCGCCCCATGTAACGGGGCGCCAGCTTCAAAGATGGGACCTTTAATTTGAGATTTTTAGAAGACAAGTATACCTTCTGCCCTACGCATTAAGATCCAGACACTAATGGACTCCTCCCACTACGCAGCTGCATAGGAGCCCCCGTTGCTTCCAAGTTTTTCCGTACTTCTTTCCATACCCCCTGCAGCGTATCTGTGGTGACATCAGCTGCAGGGCAGACAGATGGAGTAGGGATCGCTGTAAGAAAGCGAGGATGCTGACCATATACACAAAGGAATGGAGATACCCCAGTGGAAGAACAAGGGCGGTTGTTTAGTGCAAACGCTGCCAACGGCAGGAACTCTGCCCACTGATGAGCCAACAGCAGTAAATATTGCACTAAATCCTGGTTCTTCCGCTCCGTCTGACCATTAGTCTGCAGGTGGAATGCTGACGAGAAGGAAAGCGACGTTCACAGGTTCCTACAGAAGGTTCGCCAAAAATGCGCAATAAACTGAACCCCGCGATCAGATACGATATTCTCGGGAACCCCATGTAGGCGAATGATTTCTTTTACAAAAATCCTAGAAAATTGCCAAAAGTAGCTTCTTTAACGCCACAAAATGTGCCATCTTCGAGAACCGATCGACAGCCACTAAGATAGGGGTGCACTTCTGAGATTCCGGTAGGTCGGTGATAAAATCTATCGATACCTGCGACCACGGGCGAGAAGGTATCGGTGACGGTCTCAGTGGCCCCTCCGGAGGACGACGACGACTTTTATTGTGTGCACAGACAGAGCATCCCTTAACAAAGTCACGGATCTCCTGAGCCATGCGTGGCCAACAAAAGTGTTGGCAACGCTCTGCATCAGGTACAGATGCCTTCACCTACGGAGCTTCAGGCTGCCACAATGATGTAGGCTTGGAAAGGATGTTGATGCTGTTGAGCAACAGTGAAATTCGAAGTGCCTCGCTATCCTGATAGAGCGCCAAAGGGGTTCACCACAATGTTCCAGTTAATGAAAGATTTGAAGTATAATAACCCTCCAATGGAGCGACGAGGTACCTAATGCTGGACTTAGTAAAGTTCAGGGTTTTTAAATAAAATGTGCCACTTCCATTTGTCACTGCCGCACCGTACAGAACAGGAGGAAGTGGGGCTGAAACTGGGAGGAAAAAGAAGATGGTGGGAGGGACTATGGCAGGAAAGGGAGGGAAGAGGGACAGGATGTAGTAGGGACATGCAAGAGAGAGGATGAGGCGGGAAGGGACCAGAGGCAGAACAGAGAAGGGACCAGAGGCAGAACAGAGAAGGGACCAGAGGCATGAAAAGGAAGCTACAAAGATAAATTGTAGAAGGGACAAAGGAATGCTAGAGAACAGAAGAGGCATAAAGAACAGATGGGACAAAGAAGGAACAGAACAAGGAAGGAAGAGATGTGGGACAAAGAAGGAACAGAACAAGGAAGGAAGAGATGTGGGACAAAGAAGGAACAGAGTCAGGGCAAAATACCCAGTTTCCCCGAAAATAAGCCCTAACATTAACTTTCAGGATTTTTGAGGATGCTTGAAATATATGCCCTACTCCAAAAATACACCCAAGTTACACTTAATAAAAAAGTCAATTTAAATAGCATTCAGGCAGCTATACCTGTAAAAGTGTAAAAGCTTTTGGAGCAAAAATTAATACAAGACCCTGTCTTATTTACGGGAAAACAGAGTAAGTGGTGAGGAGAATGAAGCACAGGCGAGGTGCGTGAAATTTGAAAACTGAAGAATGAATGGAGAAATAATCAGGCAGAGACGTCTGTGTTCTCGGGATCCCACTTGTGCCGCTATGATAGAAGCAGCTTAACAATGATAAGCTGCAAAATAGTTATCAGGTTCATAACGAGGCCAATGTGAGCCATCCCCGAGCCCCGCAGGTAGTTCAAGGGCCACCTTTATGACTGACCCTCTTACAGGTGCCCTCATGTACAGGTAAATGCAATCTAATAATAGGGGGGAAGGGATTTAATCAGAGTCCCTCTTTTCATGCGGGTCAATGACAAAATATAACCAACACCGCCTTGGACAGCAGCATTTGGTGCTTGACTGCCCCCAGTCTACTTCTATTTGCTAACTTTGTAGGGCCTGTGGCTCCTATCTAATGACTCACTACCATGAAATAAGGGATGCAAACACTCTTGACGGCGTCCTTACCCCGCCACCCCCGGACCTCACAGCAGCCAGGCTGGCCTATATGGTAAGTGCACTTCTAATAACCGTGATAAGAGCAGTATAGACTGGACTGTCCAGAGCTGACCGCCGTGGGGCCTCCTGTGACAGTCTGGAGCCGGGCCCTTGCTGCACAGTGGACTGTATTACCTGAATGTTTTTGAGGTCTTCTTTTTGTAAACGTTATTCGTACGTCACGCATTACAGACGATAGAAACTGATTTTTGCAGAGAAAAGACTCCAAATATCGAGGTAACTGAAACTGAATGTCTTCAGACACAATGGTGTTTAATGTGGTCTGGGGGGGGGGGGGGGAGTCCCAGGGGATTCCTTATGAATGTCCTTGGGCAAGGGAAAAAACAAAGATTCAAAACTTTTTTACTTTTCTTTGACTTTAGAGAAAATTCATCCCCGTTGGTTTACAGACACACAGATAATAGATCCCATCAATTAATAAACCTATAGGCTAATGATCTAATCATGTAGTTGTCTCTTTAATTGACTTTAACCACTTAATGACCGCCTAATATAAATTTAGAACGGGTGAAGTGAAGTGTGTATGGAGCGGATTCCGGAGCCCAGGTCCACCCCATATCCAGTGGCTGTCAGCTGTTTCTGGCAGCTGACGGTAACTGCTGCGATCAGAGTTAGATCTGATTGTTGCAGTTAACTCTTTAGATACCGCTGTTGTAGTGTACAAAAGTTCATGTATGGAAGTTTCTGGAAGGTTCTGAGTGATCTCTGTAGTCTCGTGCTTAAGTGTGTCGTCAGTGTGTTTTGTGTAGCATGAATATGAGGTGTATTGCCTAGCTTCAGCACTGAATGGGTTACTGACTGGGTTATGTCTGGAAATGTAACTTTGTACGTCATGTGACCTTGTCATATAAATGCGCGAGCAAGATGTATGATGGGGGTTTTTGTAGGTTTCTGGCTTTTTGGAGCTGTGCGGAGTGTGCTTTTGGAGAGTGGCCCGCATGCAGGTACCTTCAACCTACATGTAGTGAAGATGGAGGAAGAGGAGAGGTGGCCTAGAAATCTTTCCCTAGGACCCCTACCCTAACGTGTGCCTGAATGTGAAGTCAGCCATTCAGAGTTCCAGTCCTACAAGTCGTGTGAGTGACCGATAGAGAGTTTGTGTTCTCCTACGAAGTATCTTGTCCAGGATCGGTGCCCCACAGATAACATAGACTGTGGGCCCGGTTTCATCCTGAGTCTGCCTCCCTGTCCTTATCACCGCTTCCCCCTGCATTGGTGTGTGTTCTACATTTATTTTTCATCCAAAGTCTTGTAACTGATGCAAATATTTTCAAGTAAAGTTCTCATTGTTGACCGTTCCCGGCAATGGCATGTTTTCACTATTCCCCATGTGCGTGGACTTTATTACATCTGCAATTTCTGCAGTGGCGTCACCCGTGACATTAGCTGAATCAAGTAAGGAACCAAACACCTTTAATAGCCTGCCCTCGGCGCCTGGGACTCGTTCTCTGGTTACCCTCCAGGTGGGAGATGGTAGTGCCACCGTGACAAGGCCATACTCGAATCCCCACCATCTCCTAGGCCGAGACCTGCTCCTTGGGCGTTGCACTGTCAAAGCCGACCGCATGTCCAAAGAGTCAGGAGAGGCGCAACATAATTGGAAGGTGCTGATTGGCTGGCATTGCAACCCGAAGCCTACTGAAGCTCCCAGGGCTACCATGCATAGATGTCTATCTACTCCTGACCATGACAGGGTTCGATAGGCAACATTAAAATTTGCTATATACTGCAATACTGAAGAATTGAAGTATGTAGTATAAGCAATCAAATGACCTCAAATTTAAGTCCCCTGGGGGCTAAGTAAAAGTGTAAAAAAAAAACGTTTAATAAAGTTTTTTAACAGTTAAAAAATTAAAAATAATTAAGTTCAAAAGCTCCGCCTTTTCCCCATGAAAATCTTAATAATTAAAAAAAAACACATATTTGGTGTCATCGTGTATGTAAACGTCCGAAGTACTAAAATATCTCAATATTTATTCCATAAGGTTAAGGCCATAAAAAAAGGGTCAAATACCAGAATTGCCATTTTATTTTTTGGTATTCCAGCTTCCAAAAAATGTAATTAAAAAGTGATCAAAAAGATGTTTGCACCCCAAAATGGTAAAAATAAAAACTACAGCGCAGTCCACAAAAATAATCCCTCATGCAGCCCAATCAACAAAAAGATAAAACAGTTACGGGTCCCAGAATACGGAGAGGGAAAGAACTTTTAGGAAGAAATTGTAATTACTGTTTGAAAAAAGATAATATTTAAAAAACAATCTAAGTTTGGTAATCTGAAGCCCAGAACGAGGTTCATATATCGCTGAAAATACTAACCCCCCCCCCCCCCCCCCGACATAGCGTAATGACATTAAGTGGTAGCATTAGACATACAAGTCGTCCCACAAACAACGAGCCCTCGGACGGCCGTGTCAGCGGAAAAAGAGGAAGACACGAAAATTAAAAAAAATTAAAAATCTCTGGTCCCCCAGGGGTTAATGGTTTTTGGGGTCCGTCTCCTTCTAAGACCTTATTCACAGGAATGTTTTTATGAGGCTGTTTTGCCATGATAAGACGTCGGCCGAACATCGCAATCATGTGAAGCCTTGAATTCCAATACAGACATTCGCATGGGCGATTTTTGGGCGTGTGAAAGAATGGCGCCGTTAAGACATCAAATCAGCGACCGTTTTTAGTCGCCAATTTTTCACGCTGCCAAGACCTACCTTTTGAAGAAAATCACCGGAAGCTCCTATGGGAGCTGAAAAATAAGGGAGGGAGTTTACCTGCGTCCGGCACTCGGGAAAGAAGACAGCTGGCTCTATTTAAGCATTAGAAGTGATTCTGAGGATTTCTGCTGACCGACGGAATTCTGCGTGCAGCGTCCGAGGAGCGGGCCCACAGCCGAGGAGATAGCGGGTAGATAAAGACCTTGTCACGGGGCTTCTACCATCTCCTCCCCTGGTGGGAGCACGGGACCTGTCCAAGATACCTCTCTGGAGGTCACAGGGGAAAAGTAACCGGAGGTTACCTGTAGTCCATTTGTCACTCGTGACGCCATCATTCTGTCCTCTATGGTGAATCTTGACAATGTAATAAAGTAGTCCACGCACAGGAAAAACCTTCTGGACAAACAGCGAACGGACGGTAATGTCTGTTTAAGGTAACTAAGCAACGTTCAATTTACATCAACAGTTGTGGCGCAGATACAACAAGATAAGGTGGTGCAACTGAGAGAACTCTCAGGGTATTCCGGACGATCCACAGTCCAAGTAGACTGGGCCTAGGCCAAGCAGAAGGGAATCGCTCGGCTTCCTCCATTCTCTCCTCACACTGACCGATCAGTGTCTGTGTGGCTCACTCAGCAGAACTTCTCGACCAGCCTAGACTAACTCTTGCAGGAACTTTCTCTTCTGTTCTCTCAGACTCACAGGCAAACACATACATATATATATAAAACCTAGTCACATGACTTACACAACGATACATTTTCCAGACATAACCCAGACATTAACCCATTCAATCCTGCAGAGGGGCAATACACAGAACTTTGATGCATACTACACATAAGACACTGACAAGACAACGACACGAGACATATAACATTGTGGAGGGGCCCCACTAACTCTGGGCCACTACACGCGCTGTAGCGTATTTTTTTTATGTGATACGCCTGTGTGAATGGATAAGAAACCGCTAATTAATCTCGGGACTCAATGGTGGCCATTCTTCATTGGTGCGACTTTTGGCCACTGTGTGGCTGGCGTAGAATCGCTGGTGTGAATGAGGCCTTGGACGGTGCGGCCGCCACCAGTGGTTTGACCTTACGTATTTTTGCTGTGCTATTATAAGCAGGTTCTGGACCGCTCGTGGTCTGATGACTCCGGTGGAAGCTTTCTGACCTCCCAAATGTCAAGGACCCACAAGTACTCCATTAGACGGGGAGTCGCCTGTTTTTGGATACCGATAATTACAGATAAGCTGCGGCTGACAGTCATTTCCATACAGAAAAATTCAATCAATTAAAAAGAATGTACAAACGAGCGCCGCGTTAATCATTTCCAGGCAGGATGAAATTACCCATCAGCTTACAAGAAATACTAATGCTTCAATTTTCCAGTCATTCTAATTAACCCAAAACCGCCTGGACAGGGACGTGTGCGCACATATCTGAAATGCCAACAGAGAGCTCAACTTTTCTCTTTTAACCCCTTAACACTCAGGGACGTAGAGTTGGAGGTGGTCGATCCAGCTTCATATAACTGACACCGGCCCATGTGAACTGACACCGGCCCACTATAGCTGCATCTGTCAACCCTTTAAATCCTGACAGCAGCATTTAAATGCCCTGATCGGAGTTCTAAGGTTTTGAACAGTCCCCTACGATGGGATCGCGGGGTGCCATTTGGTTGTCATGGCAGCCTGAAGCTTTCTGAAGCCCTCCAGGACAGCCATTGCAGATTGCCTATCAAGCCATGCCTGTGGCACACCTTCATAGACTGCCGGTGAGAACATGGTATAATGCAATACTAGGGTATTGCATTATGCTCTATGAGTGAGTTTAAAGGGGTTGTCCCGCGGCAGCAAGTGGGTCTATACACTTCTGTATGGCCATATTAATGCACTTTGTAATGTACATTGTGCATTAATTATGAGCCATACAGAAGTTATAAAAAGTTTTATACTTACCTGCTCCGTTGCTAGCGTCCTCGTCTCCATGGTGCCGACTAATTTTCGGCCTCCGATGGCCAAATTAGCCGCGCTTGCGCAGTCCGGGTCTTCTGCTGTCTTCAATGGGGCCGCTCGTGCAGAATGCCGACTCCGTGTAGCTCCGCCCCGTCACGTGCCGATTCCAGCCAATCAGGAGGCTGGAATCGGCAATGGACCGCACAGAAGAGCTGCGGTCCACGGAGGGAGCAGACCCCGGCGGCCATCTTCAGCAGGTGAGTATGAAGACGCCGGACCGCCGGGATTCAGGTAAGCACTCTCCGGTTTGTTTTTTTAACCCCTGCATCGGGGTTGTCTCGAGCCGAACGGGGGGGGGGGTTAAAAAAAAAAAAAAAAACGTTTTGGTGCGGGACAACCCCTTTAAGTCCCTTTTTTAAATGAGTACAAAAAAATTAATAAATTATTTAAAAAAATAAAGCAATAAAAGTAAAAAAAAATGTTTCCTATATTCATAATTAAAAAAAATCAAACTCAAAAGACAAAAACCTCTTTGGTATCGCTGCATCCATAATAGTCCAATCTAGCGAAGTAACGTATTATTTATCCACATGGTGAACATCATCAGAAAACAAGATCCACAACGTCGGGGCTGCGCTTTTTGGGATCTCCTGTCTTCAAGAAAAAATGTTATAAAAAGCAACCAAAAAATCAGATGTTCTCCAAAAAGGTACCAATAGGATCTACAGGACGTCCTGCAAAAAATGAGCGCAACTATGTCGATGGAAAAATGAAAAAGGTTACGAGGGTCAGAAGGCGGAGCCAGGAAATAGATTTTATTTTTTTCCAAAGTTATTTTATTTTTTTAAATAGTACACCAAGAAAACTGTATAAATGTAGTGTCACCGGAATCACACTGAGCCATAGAATAAAGCTAGCATTATTCCTGCAGTGTGTACAATGTAAAGACAAGGCGCCTCCCCTCCCCCGCCCCCCCCCCCCACCCCGCACCCCCAGAGATGGGGAGACTGTGCTTTTTTTGCATTTCATTCCACTTACAATTTAAAAAGTTTTTCCGTACATTATATTATGGAACATTAAATAGAAAAATACAACTTGTCCCACAAATAACAGCAAGACAGCTACATCGATAAATATGAGTTATGGTTTTTTGAAAGTGGGGAGGAAAATCCAAGAATAAAAAAAGAGCTGCATCACTAAGGGATATTCCCACAACGTAACATTGCTCCACAGCCCATCTGTTCTACCTTGTTTCTGCTGACCAAGATCTGTGACTGCTTCAGCCAATCACTGGCTACAGCAGTGACCTCTTAGAGATGGGGATTGGCTGCAGCGGTGACCTCTTAGAGAGGGTGATTGGCTACAGCAGTGACCTCTTAGAGACGGTGATTGGCTGCAGCAATGACCTCTTAGAGATGGTGATTGGCTGCAGCAGTGACCTCTTAGAGACAGTGATGGGCTGCAGCAATGACCTCTTAGAGACGGTGATTGGCTGCAGCAGTGACCTCTTAGAGACAGTGATGGGCTGCAGCAGTAACATGTCTGCAGCAGGAAACAGAGTGGCTGTGGAGCAAGTTGTAAGGAAATCCATTTAAGGGGCTAATGGCTCTAAAAAAAGGGGGGCCCAGGGCTCTAACAAAGGGACCAGTCAGTGTATGATAACAGATAGAAAATCATTCCCAGCTGTAGTAAAAAAAATTTAAAATATATATACTCACCTGTCTGCCGGGGCTCAGGTGCATCTAGTCGCCGCTTGTTCTCCCTGCACTGCTCTGAAGCTTTTCAGCAGAAGGGGATTAAAAATCCAGGGAGAACAAGCGGCGGCTAGACACGTCTGAGCCCCGGCAGCGGTGGACAGGTTAGTATATATTATTTACTACAGCTAGGGATGATTTTCAGGGATGGGCTTATATTTAAAGCTCTTCCCCAAAAATCACTGCAGGGGTTGCCGGCAGGCCATTGCTTTCAATGGGGCCACCAGCAGCAGCGGGGCCCCACTGAGAGCAAGGCTTGTAACCCAAGTTTTAGCTCTTAAATCAGAACAAAAATTCAGAAAAGAGCCTGCTCTCAAGTCACAAAGCGTGTAAGCCGAGGCGCCCGTAACCCGAGGTATCACTGTATATGCTTTTTTTGTCAAATAAATCTTTTTTTTTTTTTTTTAATGTTAAGTAAGTAAAATGAAAGCTCTCAGCGAGGCGTCCGTATGGGGCTCAGTGTTCCTGACATCCAATGTTTAGGACAACATATGGTAGACGAGGCTAAAACGGACTTTTCCAGACGGAAATAGAAATATTTACACGCAGCCTTTCAGCACTTTAATCTACGTGTGACACCGGCGGCAGCGAGCAGACTGAAGAAAGATTTAGGCTGAATGTGGACTGAATACAGCCGAGCCGCGAGGGATACGGGATCTCCACGTGTCATATAGAAAGATCTTCCCCTCAGAGTCCCGAGTCATTAGGACGGTGTTCACCGCGAATCGGCCAAAATCATCAATTAAGAAAAAAACATATTTTTTGCATTATCGCTGCTCGGAAGGTGCCGGAGAAAAAAATGATTTCGATTATTTCCCTTTGACTAGACATTCTCTTATTTGACATGGTTCCCGCAGTCAGGGGAGGGATTTGGAGCATCTGATAGAACAGTCTTCAATGTGGAACAATATGTTGGGGCGCATTTTATAGGAGTTGTTCATTTTAGATAAACCCTGCACACCGAGTTTAGGGGGGGACTGCATTATTGGGGCTCCATCTGTTCTGAGCAGGAAGTAGGGCATTCCGCCCGAATTTTTCAACAATAAAAGAATGATAAGTCACGCCCCCTTATGACAAACCACACCTCCCCATAGTACTAGTGCCCCACAGTGACCCCTCACAGTAATAGTATACCTCTGAGTAATAGTCTAGCAGTTCTACACAGTGATAGTGATTACAGTGCAGTTACCTCCATGTGATGTTGTCTGAGATGGGTGATGTCCGTATTAGTTTTTCTGCCTCCTGGGCACAGATCGCCATACAGACTGCTTTCAGCTATGGTGAGCGCTAATTTTATTTGTAGGCAGTTTGTGATTTGTTTTCTCCTTTTGTTTTAGTTCGGACTCCAGCGCCCTTGGGCACGATTAGTAGTGTTGAGTAGTGAAGGTGCTGAATAATACACAGATTCAGATATTTTGCTTAACTTGTTATAAACATGGTGTTATTAAATAAAGCAGGGAGATGAGGTCGTTTCCTTCCACACTCAGTGAATAAGAAGTGGCAACAATGTAGCCACCTGTCTAACACCTTTATACACTGGGAGCTTCCTCTGGACTTCTTTTCTCTCTCTTCATATTTACATCTCTTTTATTGTTCCTCTACTCACTGTCAAAGCTGACTCTCCTCTTCTGTTACTCACAGTTTGGCCGCCTGCAGGAGGCCTTTCTCTGATTTTGCTCTTGTTTCTCCCTGTTCTTCTGCTTTCTCTCTTTCTTCTCTTGTCTCTCTCTTTCTCTTGCTCCTATTTGTTCTTCTCTGTCTTGCCTGGCACTTCGCTTCTCCTCCTTGGCACTTCTCCTTTTGGCTATTCTCTCCTTGGCACTACACTTTTCACACTACTCTGACTGCTGCGACCGTTGTCCGTCTATTTATCGCCTCTGTCACCTGACTAATTTGTCTGCAGCCAATCACAACATATCTGGTTGCTATGCTACCTGCCTCATCTGAGTCTCTAAGCATTTTTTCTAACCTGTGCAGCTGAAAAAAAAAATCTTGTTGCTAGGCTACCTGCCTCTGCTGTGCCAAAATGACTCAGATTAAACCCCCAAGGGCCGGTTATTGTACTGCCAGTCCCTACAACTAAACAGCCCTATGTAGTGCCTTTTCCCACTACCCATCTTGGCACTCTCCCCATCCTGCTGCTATTCCCAATGCCCGAATCAATACCCCCCATAGTAACAGTGCCCCCTCTGTGATTCCACTTAATTACAGACTCCCTAGAGCTACTCTTCACCTCTTCATTACAGCAACCCCCACCTTTGGCCCCTTTAGTTATGTTGACCCCTGTGTCCCCATAGTTACAGTTACCCCCTATGGCCTCTTGGTTTAAGTGATTCCTCTTGTGAGCCCCTTAATTAAAAGTGACCCTGTAAGGTGGTAGTGCTGCCGAATTTCCCCTTACCATATAGAGCATATTGATATTGCAGTCCGCAGTTTCGCCAGTAAAGCTCCGCCCCCTCTCGTTCCTCCTGGGAGAGGATGGCAGGGAGAGAACCTGGTGCATAGAAGTGCCTTCTCTATAGAGCATGCAGGGCTGTTACAGGCTATGCAGGAGCCAGACAAGTACCCCTCTACCTCTGCCCTTTATGTGGAGCCTCCAGGAGAAGGTGGTGATGTAGCTGACATGTCACCTCCCAGAAGAAAGCCCATTGGTAGGGCTGATGTGATAAGGAGGTAGGTTCCACCTTCCCCTGTGGAATGAGCCAGAATGCTCTAGAAGGTGCTGGGGTTGGGAGTGGAGACTAGGTCTTGCCCCCATATGGTGTCATAGGGACCATCTTGCCTGAAGGATATTTAGTCTCACGGCGCTCATTACGTGTACGGCCTCTGACCCCCACCTTTGCCTCCATTCGCAGTGATATCATGAATGATGGAACTGGATGGTACGGAGCGGGACCAGGTTTTCTTCAGCTACTAATCCAGGTTTAGTTTGGCTGACTCCGGCCGTGTTTGTGTCTGGAGACCCCGGGGTGAGCGCCTCAATCCTGCCTTTGCTGTGGAGCAGCACACTGCCCCCTGCTGGTGTGATGGTCTGGGGGGCCATCGCATATGACAGTCGGTCCCCCCTAGTGGTGGTATGAGGAACAATGGCAGCTCGGCGATATGTTCAGGACATCCTGCAGCCATATGTGTTCCTCTCATGGCGGCTTCCAGCAGGATAATACTCGGCTGCACACACAAGGGGGGCACAGGAAGCCCCCACAACATTGTCACACTGCCGTGGCTGCCCGGTTGCCATATTTATCACCAATAGCACATGGGATGCCAACTTCTACAGCCTACAAGTTTGCACGATCTAGAGCCTCAATTACAGCAAATGTAGAGTGATATGCCACAGGACCTGTATGCCTCCATGCCCGCCTGTATCACATCTTGTATCCAAGCTAGAGGTGGTACAATAAGGTACTAGAGCCTCCATGTCCGACCGTATCACATCTTGTATCCAAGCTAGAGGTGGTACAACAGGGTACTAGAGCCTCCATGTCCGACCGTATCACATCTTGTATCCAAGCTAGAGGTGGTACAATAGGGTACTAGAGCCTCCATGCCCACCCTTATCACATCTTGTATCCAAGCTAGAGGTGGTACAACAGGGTACTAGAGCCTCCATGCCCACCCGTATTACATCTTGTATTCAAGCTAGAGGTGGTACAACAGGGTACTAGAGCCTCCATGCCCACCCGTATCACATCTTGTATCCAAGCTAGAGGTGGTACAACAGGGTACTAGAGCCTCCATGCCCACCCGTATTACATCTTGTATCCAAGCTAGAGGTGGTACAATAGGGTACTAGAGCCTCCATGCCCGCCTGTATCACATCTTGTATCCAAGCTAGAGGTGGTACAACAGGGTATTAGAGCCTCCATGCCTCCCGTATCACATCTTGTATCCAAGCTAGAGGCGGTACAACAGGGTACTAGAGTCTCCATGCCCACCTGTATCACATCTTGTATACAAGCTAGAGGTGGTACAACAGGGTACTAGAGCCTCCATGCCCCCCGTATCACATCTTGTATCCAAGCTAGAGGTGGTACAATAGGGTACTAGAGCCTCCATGCCCACCCGTATCACATCTTGTATCCAAGCCAGAGGTGGTCCACAGGGTACTAGAGACTCCCTACAAGGGGTCAGTTTTCAACAATAATGTTATAATCACAGAGAGAAAGCTTCATCCCGATGACTTCTAGGGGAGCGATGTTACTGACAATGAGTGTAGATATGAGATACAGATAGACAGTCCGTCTGTCCCCGAGTTTCAGCCTTGCAGACATTTCCCTAACAGTTATGTATGACCATATTTCGCCTTCTCAGGGATCTCCTTACTTCTTGTTGATTTTGGACGAGCGTCTCTTATAAGAAGTTCTGTCTAAACTTGCTAAGTGATGTTTTTCTTGATTGACAGAAGTCTTCGGTTTAGCGTGTTTCTTCTCCGCTGCTAATGCGCTTAAGTCTGAATCCCTATAAGCTGCTGTTTAGCTTGGCAGTATCCGATCTCCAAGCCGCAGCCTCAAGTGGGAGAATCAGAAGATCTGTCATCTGAGCGAAAACAGGTTATTTTATCTTCCTCAAGGGAATGTACCGTCAGGAAGTGACCGACTGGCCAAATCAAGGTTTATGCTAAATATTTATTTTTGTAATTTTTGGTGATATTTTTGTTTTAATTTTTCATGTCATTACATTGTGTCTATTTCATAAAAAACCCTGAAATCCTGCAGTTCTCACACTGACCACTAAGCCTAATAGTCTGACACTTCCTGTTCTTTAGTTGTGACTTCTTAGCCGTCATCTCATCATCATCACAGGCAGGATTACACTGAGAGGTGACACCTATATACAGATAATGCAGGAACCATTACTACTGATGCCCCTAACGTGGTCCTTATTACTGTTGGGACCACTAACAGAGTCACTACAATTATGAGGGGCATTAAGAGGGTCACTATTATTATGGGGGCCATTAAGGGAGTCACTATTATTATGGGGGCCATTAAGGGAGTCACTATTATTATGGGGGCCATTAAGAGGGTCACTTTTACTACTGATGCCCCTAACGGGATCCTTATTACTACTGGGGCCATTAACGGAGTCACTACCACTACTGAGGCCATAAAGTGGGTCACTATTACTACTGGAACCACTAATAGGATCACTATTACTACAGGGGCGATTCAGTGGGTCACTATTATTATTTGGCCACTACTGGAGGGATGGGGGTCCACTATTGCTACTGTAGCCTTTAAGGGGGTTACTATTAATACTGACACCCTTAATGTGGTCCCTTTTACTTCTGGGGCCACTTACGGGTAAATTATTACTAGTGGGACTATTAAGGTGAAAACTTTTACTATTGGGGCCACAATGAGAGCACCACTACTCTGTTACTTCAGACAAGTCCCAATGGGTCTATTATGTGTTGGGATCTTGTGTATTGGTGCTCTCAATGCCTGCAAAATGAATAGGGGTGTTTTTGTGGGGGAGGCCATTTCACACTTCGCCTCAGACAGCATAAATGCTTGGTGTGCCCCTACATAAGACACTCCCTTTAATTCTGCGCAGTCTACCGGTTGTTTGATGAACCATCAGACCTTCGGGATCAGACGATGGGGAAGAGGAATGTTTCTTCGATCAGCCTCTCTCTCATTCTACTCATTGTATATATTATTCCTTCTCTCTATATCTCGTGACTATAAGTTTTCGTGGCACCGAGACAAGAATTTATTAGCTGTAGCCAAAACGCACGGCATTGCGCTTCAAACAAACACTCAGAATAGTTACACGTCTTGTTATAGAAGAAAAATCCTGCAGATTGGGACAATATTTTATAGCAAGTGTAAGCCAGCGCTTGGCCGAATTAGGAGCGGCACGGCGTAACCCCCAACGGAACGAGATCTGGACTTGGAAGCCTGAGAAACAAGTGGGTGGGTTTTGCGCTTGGACTTCGTCCACAGAACGCGGCTCCACACAAGAGACGTTTTCTCGAAGACATTTAGAAATGAACAAAAGAAAGAATTTTCCTTTCTGAAATTCTGCCATAATATAAACAACTGCGAGAGCGAAAGACGTTCACAGCGTTAAAAGGGTGTTAGGGGCAAATATCACGGATCTCGGGATGTAGAATATGTTTCATTAAAAAATACACTGAACGACCCCTTTATAAGAGCCCCCGGCCCTTTATTAGAGTCTCCAGCCTTTTATTAGATCTCCCTGGCCCTTTATTATAGACCTCAGCCCTTTATTATGGACCTCAGCCCTTTATTAGAGTCCCCAGCCCTTTATTTAAGCCACCCGGCCCTTTATTATAAAACTAAGCCATTTATTAGAGTCCACAGACCTCTCATGATTGGAAATTCTCCCCATGACCCCAGAGTGCAGCATAAAATTATATGACAAGTTTTCTGCGGATCAGTTTCAGTGTGAATCAGAATCCAGCGATCGGAGTGACTTCTAACAAGGCCGGTCATCGGTGCTAGACTAGTCGGGGTCTCACTGCCAACCACGGGGGTTTTCTCATGTAACAGTGTGAAGAGTATACAGAGAATGGCGCGATCGAGGAAAGCATCCAGTGAAAGGGGATCCTGTGGATGGAAACAACTCATCACTGAAAGGGGTCAGAGGAGGATGTCAGGAATCGTTCTGACCAACAGGCTGCACAGTCAGCTGAATACAACTGTGGAGCTCCAACTAACGTGTCCGAACGCACTCACAACTCGACTTCCTCTGCACGGACAGACCAAGTAATTTTTTTTAACTTGTTGACATAGCTGAGGGCTTGTTTGTTGTGGGAACAGTTGTACATGAGTTCATGACTCCACTGTGATGTAGATATAATGTGTTGTAGAATGGTTATTAATTTGGTGGGGGGGGGATGGAAAAAACCTCAGAAATCCTTCCATTGTTTGGAGGTTTTGTAAAAAGAACATAACTTTCTTCTCTGGATCGGCACGATTGCTGCGATGCAAAGTTTTTAGAGATTTTTCTTATTTTTCTACTACTTTAGCACAAAACAATATTTTTACAGAAAAACAATTAAATCTGCATCGCCGCCTTCTAAGACTCCGAACATTCATTTTTATTTTTTCAACAACTGTCAGGTCTTGTTTTTGGGAGGCGAACGAAAGACAAACAAGAATTCATCACTCTCTAAAATGGTTTTTACAGCGTTCACCGTGCGAGATACATATTTTCATGGTCTGTCCGTTACAGATGCGGTAATACCTGTTATGTGCTGCTTCTTAAAAACATTTTTTGATATCTTCTACATTTTAAACAAGTTTTTGTGGGGAGAATGTGTATTTTTTTAAACTGGATTTTTTTCCTTAAATTAAACTTTATTGAACTTTGACACTACTTTTTAGTCGCTCGAAGGGACTTAAAGATGCGATTGTTTGATCACTACTATAATAAACTGAATACATTTATTTAGTGCATCCTACTAAGCCTGCGATATCAGTCTATTAGACTCTGCAGGAGGCGGGGTCTAATAGGCTGAGTTACATGGCAGACATGGAGGCCTTCTTCAGGCCTCTGGCTGCCATGGGAATGCATTGATACCTTGCAATCGCACTGCGGGGTTGCTATTGGTGACGGAAGGAGCCCCCTGCCCCTGTCATCTGCTTACATGCTACAGTTGCTATTGACTGTGCCATGTAAGGGGTTAATATGCCATGATCTGAGATTTCCCCATTCCTTGCAGTTACAGCAGGAGCCTGGCTGTCAGCAGTCAGCCAAATCCCTTAAAAAGTTGCATGTGCCGTTTTAAAGCACATTAGTGACCCCCGTAGGAAGGTGCATTAGCTGTCACTGAGTTAAAAACTCTCCTGGCATAGCTCAGTGGATTCAGCAGGGTATTTAGCTCTAAAAGACTGTCCATTAAAATCAACTTAGAGACATGCAATACTGTTTTTTACCTGCGGGGGCACTGCAGGGATAATTTTAAATTGAGTCAATAGACTTTTTCATTGGCTAAAATAAACTATGTGATTTAAAATTGTATTTGATGTATGAAGATGGCCGACACTGATGAATACACCGGAGGTTTGCATTAGTGAGAGGACAAGAGGAATATTTTTTCCTTTTGATTGCTCCTAATTTATGTGAAGATGAGGAATGAATTAAATATTAACACATAATAAGACAGGTGCTTTGTGACCCTTCTTCTCTTCTTAAATGGGTTGCCCAGTTGTAAACTACTGATGGCTTATCGTCTGGATAGATAATCAATACTAGATTGGCTGGGATCCATCACTCGGGGCCCCCACAATCAGCTGTTCTCCAGGCCGGCACACTTGCTTCTCTGAACTGATTTTTGCAGGAAGCAGACAGCTACATTTTTACGGCCGTGGCCAAGTTAGGTATTACAGGCCAAGTTCCCATTGAAATGAATAGGGGAGAGCTGTAATACCAAGTCTGGCCACTGCAGTAGAAACGGAGCTGTCTGCTTCCTGCTGAAATCACTTGATTGTGCAAGCACATCGTCCTGTTCGACAACTAATTGACGAGGGGTCTGGGCGACAGACCCCAGCCAATCTAGTATTGATGACTTACACTGAGGATAGTTTACAAACGGACAACCCCTTTAATGTAGCATGTTTATGCAGTGACTTCCTTCGTGTTGTCCTTCCATGACCACCATTCTTGGTCAATGTTTCTTTAATAGTGAATGGGAGATGTTATAATGCCTCAGCAGCGCCACCTATTAGGAGGCAGCTCTCCTACAAGTCAATGTCTAAACATTTAACCAGTTTTATAATGTGACTGTAAATATAAGCCAAATTCCCAGTCATGTTATAAGGCTTGTTGAGAGGTCAGACATGAAGGAAAGCTGCCTACTAAAAGTAAAAATTGTAACATCTTGGATTTTCATCCCAAATGTCCCAGAGGAGCGCTGCACAGCGCCTTAAAGAGTAGCTTCACTTTCAGATTACATTTGACATGTCAGAAAGGTATTTTTGGAGCCCGCCCATTGGACGTTCTCTTGCAGACTGTTGCCGCGTTTATAACACCTGAATGATATTAGAAACATTTACGTTTTGGAGAAATAAAAAGAGTTTATGAAAAATGAACCACCAAACAAACGAGATTTCCAGGCGTGTGAAAATCGCATGTTATTTCTAAAGGAAAAATAAAAAACTGCACTTTATTAAAAATTGCTTCTACATGCAAGTGCGATTTTTTTTTTTTTTTTTTTTTTTTACTCCCGATAGGAAATTATAAAGGGTGATAATGACCTCACGTGATCTAGACTCAATGCTTCTCTTAATACATCCCAGAATTGTATTTGCCTTTTTGGCTGCTGCATCACATTGTTGACTCATGTTCAGTCTATGATCTATTAGTATACCCAAGTCTTTTTCACATGTGCTGCTGCTTAGCTCAATTCCTCCCATTCTGTATGTGCTTTCTTCATTTTTCTTGCCCAGATGTAGGACTTTGCCTTTCTCCTTGTTAAATACCATTCTGTTAGTCACCGCCCACTCTTCAAGCTTTTCTAGATCTTTTTGAATCCTCTCTCTCTTCCCTAGTGTTAGCTATCCCTCCTAGCTTTGTGTCATCTGCAAATTTGATCAGTTTCCCATCAGCTCCCTCCTCCAGATCATTTATAACAATGTTGAACAACACTGGGCCTAGGACCGAGCCTTGTGGTCCCCACTCCCCACTTGATACATTCTTCCACTTGAATGTGCAGCCATTTATGACCACTCTTTGAGTACGATCACTCAGCCAGTTGTGAATCCACCTAATGGTTGTCTTGTCAGTCCCAGATTTGGTCATTTTTTCAATAAGTATGGTATGAGATACTTTGTCAAATGCTTTACTAAAGTCAAGATATACTATATCCACCACATTTCCCTGATCAACTCAGTCAGTGATTCTGTCATAGAAGGAAATTAGATTTGTCTGGCATGACTTGTTTGTTACAAACCCATGCTGGTTCTGGTTAATTACTCCATTCTCATCCAAGTACTTGCATACATGCTGTTTAATAATTTGTTCAAAGATCTTTCCCGGCATAGAAGTCAGGCTCACAGGCCTGTAGTTTCCTGGATCCACCTTCTTCCCTTTTTTAAAGATAGGGACAATATTTGCCCTTTTCCAATCTTCTGGGACTTCTCCTGTTTTCCAGGAATGTTCACAGATTATGGCGAGTGGTTCAGCAATTACCTCCGCTGCTTCCTTTAGTATCCTAGGATATCCTAATTCATTAGGGCGGCTTCAGACGAGCGTATGCACACATATGCTTGCCTCAGCACAACGTATCTGCGCAGTGAACGAGGTGGATTTGCGCATATCATTGCATAGTACTGTACTTTTTTCACACTCAGGGCCTGTTTCCATGTGCGCACGACACTTTTCCCCTTCCCTGATTTAAAAGGCTTTTTAGCCTAATGAGGTTCACGTGTGTTCTCTTTTTCACAGAACTCCACAGCATATTGCGCATCTTCTTGTGCTTTGCGTGTGCATTTGCGCACCTCCTATAGACTTCTATGGGGTCTTTGGTGCACAAATAACGTGGGAAAATAGAGCAGGTCCTACTTTTTTGGCGTGCGCGAGAAATGGGGATAAGAACGAACCCATTGAAATATTCTATTTTCTGTGTTATGTGCACTCAAATACGTCCGTCTGAAGAAGCCCTTAGATCTGAACATGTTTTCAGCCTCTGAACATTTGCTGACAGCAAGCTGAGATCTTGAAAATAGCGGCTAATTCAAAAAACCTGCCGCAGTTTTCATTATACAAGGACTGAGTTACTGGTGTCTAATCTGCAGACACTCCGCTGCTTTGTCATGCTTAGACGCCGTCATCTGGGGCGACTTGCCGAAGACTGCGTGGAGCCAAAGCCTCTCAGATAACCGTCATACTTGGAGCTACTAAAGAAATCGCTCCGCTAAAATATTTACTTTACTTAAAGCCAAAGCGGTCTCGTGTTCTGCGCGCAGCAGGTGTCCGTGTTCTCCAAGAATAGTCTGTTCATTGATGTGACTTTGTAAGAAAGCGAGAAGGAATTCTTAGAAGATGATTTAGTCTCCGAAGAGTTGGAGCTTTTCATGTTGGGCAATACCTAAAAGAATCAGGCAGCCCTCCGCCCGACGGTCACCATGAGCAATAGCAGGGTCCTACGACCACCATGTTACTGAAGCTTCTTTATGGGCAGGGCTCACCTACTGCTGGCCAGTGCCCTGTGCTGTATGTAAGGGGGATGAAAAGGTTAACCTGGTATCAGTAGGTTTTAGGTTAGATGGCATCCTGTTTTTTGGTGCCTCTCTGTCTAAGACAAAAATAATATATATTACACTCACAGGTAGTTTGCCTGCATTCTGCTTTTGCAGAAAGCCAAAAGATAGTAGTATACCCACACCAGAACAGCTCGGTGAATAAATACTGTACCAGAACAAAGCTCAGTACATTAATGCAGCCCCAAAACCATGCTCCTACCATAATACAGCACCAGAACAAAGCTCATTATAGAAATACAGCACCAGAACCAAGCTGAGTACATAGATATAATACCAGAACCAAGCTGAGTACATAGATATAACACCAGAACCACGCTCATGGCATAAATACAGTACCAGAATCAAGTTTAGTACATAAATACAGCACAAAAATAAAGCTCACAACACCAATACAGCAACCCAAAGCAAACTCATAACAGAAATACAGCACCAGAACCAGGCTCATTACATAGATACAATACTAAAGCCAAGCCCTAATATAAATACGACACAAACTAAACTTAGTACATACCGTGTTTCCCCGAAAGTAAGACAGTGTCTTACTTTCTTTTTATCCCCAAAAGCCAGACTATGTCTTACTTTCGGGGTATGTCTTATAATAAAAAAAAATCATTACTCACCTCCCCCGGCGTTCTGTCGCGCTCCGGCAGGATGTCGCTCGCTCCTCGTCCCCAGCGCAGCATTGCTTTCTGAATGCGGGGGCTTGAAATCCTCGCCTCCAGAAAGCTAATACACACGCCGTCAGCCAGTTACAGAATGGCTGTGATTGGCTGAAGGCGCACGTGGCTTCAGCCAATCACACTATTCAATGACATCATTGAATGGCTGTGATTGGCTGAAGGCGCACGTGGCTTCAGCCAATCACAGCCATTCAATGATGTCATTGAATAGTGTGATTGGCTGAAGCCACATGCGCCTTCAGCCAATCACAGCCATTCTGTAACTGGCTGACGGCGTGTGTATTAGCTTTCTGGAGGCGGGGATTTCAAGCCCCCGCATTCAGAAAGCAATGCTGCGCCGGGGACGAGGAGCGAGCGACATCCTGCCGGAGCGCGACAGAACGCCGGGGGAGGTGAGTAATGATTTTTTTTTTTCTACGGTATGTCTTACTTTCGGGGTACGGCTTACATTGGCCGACCCCCCTGACACCCCCGATACGTCTTACAATCGGGGGTGTCTTACTATCGGGGAAACACGGTAGAAACAATACTAGAACCAAGCTCATAACATAAATACAGTAACAGAACTGAGCAATTATGTTGTGTTATGACAGTGGTGCTTTGAAGCATCAGAGGGGAGGAGGCAGAGCCAGAAGGAGGATGGTTCATGTAGCTCCACAAGGCAATGCCTCACAGAGGAAGGAGATCATCTGACCAGTTGGACCTAAGGGGAGCAAACACCCCAGCCTACGCCCAGCTACAAGCTGGTGGCCGACAGCCTATGTGAGTGCATGGGTCACATGTAACCAAGGCCGGCCATGCCTGGCATCGTTGTAGTCTAATGCGCTCTTTTTAAACTGCCACTTTGGATTCATCTGCCAGTGCCGAAAACCCTCCAAGTCATGGAGTCACTCCTCCTGTTCTGGTTGATTAACATCTCCCAGGGCTTGTGAGGTCGGTGCTAGCAGTGCTGAAATCCCATGGGAGCTTGCGGCTGCATTGAACTGTTAGAAATTAAGGGCACACATGTGGTATAGAGCCACTTTTGTGCCCTTCAGAGTAATAGTGGTCTTTCTGTGCTCCTCAAAGTATAAGAACACCCTCTGTACCCCATCAAGTAATACAGACCCTTCTGTAACTCCTAAAGTAAAAGTGCACCCCTCTCTGCCCTGCAAAGTAATAGAGCCCCCAGGCCACCCCAGCCCATAGCTCAACTCCTCCCCTGTCTCCTGCTCTGAGTATGTACTCTAAAGTTGTGGAGCGCAGGAGATGGGAGAGATGTCGGGCTATTATAGTTTGGCACTGTGCCAGACAGCAAATAGCTTGAGTGTTGATATAGTTTGATCTGAAGTGACTGCTCTACAGGGTGGAGGTTCAGGGACAGGGGCCAAGTGAGGTTCCCTTTGGCATGATCACAATGGTCAGGGGTCTTTGGTTGAATTTACAGTCACTGCAACCCCAATTGCCACACCACTGTACATGCACCTGTGTGTCACTCACATGAAATGAACAGACTTTTTCCCCTGCAATAAACAATGAAGGTTTCTATTGATTGACAACAAGCAGAGATCTTAGAAATAGTAAGGGATTGATAGATTGGAAAATTACAGTTTTGAGTCTTATTATTATGACCAGCAACTAATATCCGGCTAAATGGGCTGGGAGGGACTCGATAAGGTGCCGGTAGGTTGTCTCAGGTATCTGGAGCCATGCTGACTGCAGTGCATCCCACAATTGCTGGAGGGTACATGGGGAGCATCCATAGAGTGAACATGATGATCCAGGTGGCCCTACAGATGCTGAATTGGGTTCAAGTTTTGGAAATTAGGAGGCCATTGAAGTACTTGGAAGTCTTGGTTGTGTTCTTCAACCGCTGTCGGACATTTCTTGCCGTGTGACACGGAAGACAAACAGCGTGTAAGGGTGAACATGATCTGCAAGGATGGAATCATAACTAGATCGGTTCACAGTGTCTTCCACATGGATGCGCGGCCCAGAGAACACCATGTAAACCTTCCTCAGACCCTAACGCTGCCACCACCAGCTTGTGCTCATCCAGCCATGGTTGTAGGATCTTGCCAATGTCCATCTGTTTGATGAAGCAGAAAACATGACTCATTGGAGAAGGCGACCCATTGCCAATCAGCGGTGATCCGATTCCGATATTGGCATGCAAATTGAAGCCTTGTTTTTCGATGCCCCTTTGTTAGCATAGGCGCAGTGACCATCCGTCTGCTTCGGAGCCCCATACACAATAGGATTCACTAAACTGTTGTCTTAGACGTGTCTGGTAGCCCCCTGGTTCATTTTCATGGTGAGCTGTAATGTATCAGTTGGCCTTCGCACACCTTCGTAGCCGATGTTCACCTTTTATATCAATGGCAGGTGGCGCTCCGCAGTCTCCACATTGGTTATTCCCAATGGTGACCTTTATCCGCTCACGATACACTTTCACCAAAGCAGCAGGCGAACCGTTCACAAACTGCACTGTTTGAGAAATACCGCCACCCTCGGCCCCGAAGCCAATAATCATCCGTTTTTGCAACTCTGCCAAATCGCCCCTTTTATCCAACGAGTGATATGTGAGCAGACAGCCTTATATACAGCTGAACCCAGACTACCTCTACTGGGGAGCGCGCAGCGCCGTGCTAAAGCCAAACTTTTTCCCGAATTCGCCATTGAGTTCCTGATTTATTCAGCCCTGTGCAGCTCTTTGTGCGTTACCCCCCCCCCCCCCCCGTAGGGAATTCTTTGCAATGATGCGTCGATGACGTATCTTGTTTCTCCTTCCTCAGGACGGACAGGTCTGTATACTTGTGCGGTTGTGCATGTATTATGTCAGCTATATACTTATATACTGAGAGGGGTGAAGAAGCAGCCTGGGAAGCATAAACCAATGTTAGAGAGCCTCTTCCTGAGAGCGGCTCACGGCGGCCGTGGAATCTCATCCATGTGCCCAAACATTTGATTAAGTGGGGCAGCCGCCGTTCACTCCTCCTATGGGACAAACGCCCAAGGGGTCTGAAGATCTTTGGGGGGTCCGGGCGGTCTTTACTGCTGGATGTGTCGGCGCTCATATAACATGTTGACATGGGAAATGACCAGAGCGCCGATAAAACAGGCTGATCCGTTTCATATTACCACCCAGAGCTCGCGTCACACCGCTCTGCTTTCTATTAAACGCTTCTGTATATTTTAAAATATGTCATTCTCAGGATTCACATAAATTCAGGAAAACACCAGAAAAGATTAGCTAAACTGCGGGGGGGTCCAAAATGTATACAGAGCGCTGGTTTACATGGAGCGCGTCCACGGATGATAAATACCGCCGCAGTGTTTTATGCACCTATTCCAGGTCCAGCTCCTCCCTACCACCCACTAGCTGAGAAATGGGAGATTTAAGGCTAAATGGAGTTGATTGCCAAGGTCATTGGAAGTAGAAGATCTTTAGCTCCACCCACATGACTGTTAGCAGGACTGACATTCGCACCGGGCGATCCTGAGCAGATGCCAGGGCTGAGTTGGGTTGAGGAACCCATGGGAGCCGAGTAAAGCTAATCACACTTGTCAAGCCGAGGGTGAGGGGCTGTAGGGAGGGGTGAGCCATGAAGATTGCTTACCTATTTGCTTGCTGTTGCCTCTTCCTCTCAGGGCCCTTTACACGGCCGATCATTGAACGAGGAGCGATCATTTGTTAGCGTATCATTTCTCGTTCATTAAAATGATCATTTGCTCGTTCGCAACTCGTTGCGTGTAAACAGCGATCGTCTTGTCCTTCACATCCACTGGTACGCAAATGGGAACAACCAAGCGAGCGAACGAAATGTATCTGAATGTATAAAGTGGCCCAATGAGGAACAAGCGAACTCCGTCATCATTTGCTCATGCGAACGATTTCTCGCTCCCCAGGGGCTTATTCACACAAACACATTTATGCTTCGTATTACATGCTCAGAATTTACATGCTGAATATCCAGAGAATGAAACCCATTGATTTCATTTTTTTGCATACGCATTTTGGTCGCGCAAAAAAACCCCCCAAAAACACAACATGTCCTATTTTGGTGCGTATTATGCGGCAGAAATGTGGAAATGGGCCCTGTTTCTGGAGCTCAGTGGAGATCCCAGTGGTTGGGCCCCCACCAATCTATCAGTCATCTGTGACATGGGCGCAGCCAAATAAATGATTAAATGAACTCCTCAGGATAGATCATTAATATCCTATCAGTGGGGTCCACTGCTCGGGACGCCCGCCATCTGAAGCGGCTGCCATGGTTGGGTGAGCGCTGCAACCACTTCACTGCATACCAAGCACAGTGCTGTATGTTATAGCAGTGTTAGGCTCACACCCACTGGCGTTTTTATTTCTTGCGCTGTGACAGCGAGTGAAAACACTCGCCTCACAGAGCAAAAAAAACGCTGCGATATCGCCAGTGTTTTCAATGGGGCCGGCGGCAGCAGCGCTAGCCCCATTGAAAACATAGGAAGAATATCGCAGACTTCTGCCACAGCTGTGGCAGGAGTCCAGAATGCTATCTCATTGCTTCCAATGAGGTCGGCGCTGCTGCCAGCCCCATTGAAAGCAGTGGTTTTGCGGTAACCCCCGCAGCATGATTTTCGGGCAAGGGCTTAAAATATAAGCCCTTCCCTAAAAATCATCCCTAAAAAACTAAAAAAATCTTTACTCACCTCTCTGCCGCTCAGGCGCGTCCTCCGGCTGGTTCCCCTGCACTGCTGTCCAGCACTTTCAGAAGGCGGGGATTTAAAAATCCCTGCCTCCTGAAAGGGCTGTGCTGATTGGCTGAGCGCTCAGCCAATTACAGGCAGCGCTCAGCTATTCATCAATGAATGGTCCCCCCTGGGTGAAGGAAACTCCTGCCACAGAAGTCCATGATAATACTCCCTATGTTTTCAATGGGTCTAGCGCTGCTGCCGCTGACCCCATTGCAAACACTGAGCGATATTGCAGATTTCTTCTCTGCGATGTGAAGCTCTGCTGAAACATCGCAAATGAGTATGAAACCATTAAAAATCATTGGTTTCATAATCATCGCTGTCGCATCGCAGGGAAAAATATCGCAAGTGGGTGTCCACCCTTGCCTGGTATGGCATACACTTGAATGGGACTGAGCTGATTGATAGGCCATGTTACTGATAAACATGACTTCATATGCCTCAGAATAGGCCAAAGGGCTCACCTGAGCCCAGTGACCCTGTTGTGTCCAAGAGACCAGGGCGTCGTCGGGACTCCTGATTCTGTTTCTTCCAGCAGTCAGAGGGTTACTGTGTCTGGCTCCTCCGCTCAGCTTGGGAGGATTTGTAATCAAGCTTCCTATTTAAACCATCCAGTCTGTACCCATGATGCCTGCTGTTGATGTCACTTCCTATGATTGCTTGCACGTGCCTCTCTCAGTCAGTCAGTCTGCCTGCCTGCCTGCCTGCCTGCCTGCCTGCCTGCCTGCAGTTGGTTGTGCACCTACCCAGTGCACTGTCTCTGAGTGGTTTTCCCAGATTCCTTTCTGCCTATTTCTGGGTTCCGTCTGTCTGTCTGTCTGTTTTTGCCTTATATATGTTATCGCTGCTCAGCTCTGCTTCCGGTTTCACTTTATGTTTGTTCTTTATACCTGCGTGCTTGGTGCAGAGACCCTGGATTCCCCCCCCCCCCCCCCCCCCCCACCAGGTAGGTAGGGACGTCTAGGAGCCAGGGTCAGGAAAGGTGGCCTGGACCTCATCACAATCTGGAGTACCTCCTGGACAGGGACACCTCATCCGTCTAGATCAGGGTAAGACACATTTCTATTCCAGCACCGAGTTTTTGAATTTGTCCTGCCGTCACCTAAGTGTCAGCTGTCTCACCTGCTGGGTGGTTCCATGTGACAGGGAGACACAGTGGATCCACTAAGTCCATAACAGACCCCTTAAAACAACTGATTGGCAGGGGTGTGAATCGCACAAAACCCTGTTAATGTAACCCCAGTGTGTTGTGCTAGTTATATTTGAGCTTTTTTCAAACTGACGGAAAACATTGTTAAATCTGCAACATCTGTGATTTCGCTGAAAGGGGTCAGAGGAGGATGTCAGGAATCGTTCTGACCAACAGACTGCACAGTCAGCTGAGTACAACGCTGGAGCTCCAACTAACGTGTCCGAACGCACAACTCGCCGTTCCTCCGCACAGATGGTATAACAGCGGGCGACCAGTTCCAGTGCCATTGTGTCTAAGAGAAACAGAAAGACTCCAGCGGGCAAAAGAGCGCAAAACTTGTATCACTGAGCAGCGGAGAAACATCTCCTGGTCAGATGGATGCAGATCTCTGTTGCTGATGGGAGGTCAGAATTTGGCACGAGCAGCATAAATCGCTGACCACTTCCTATCAGCCGGTCAGAACATGTCAGCACCGCCATCTAATCTGCAGCAACTACAAGAAGCTTCCTGTCCGCAGGGGCCGGTATTCCTGCAGCGCGATTTCGTCATCAAGTGGAATCTATGCCACAACAAATTGCTGCGGTTCTGAAGCCCAAAGGAGTCCAACGCCACTAGATGGGGGGGCTGTAATGAAGTGGTCAATCAGTGTACAGCGACGATAGAACAGTAGTCTCACTCTGTATAAATTGGCAGTTTTGGGTCCCATGTAGTGGCCCAGCGGGTCCTACAGAACATTCACACCAACACTTGTCCTGTCTCACCTGTCTGTGCCATCCTTGGACATAGGAGGTGTTGTACGTCTGAATAACCGTGTTTCTCCCCTTCTCTCCACTAAGCCTAGAGCTTAGCTCTGATGTCAGCTGGTGTCCTATTGGCTGATAGTCAGCTTCAATCTCATTGGTGCAGAATCCAAAGGTGGGAAAACAACAACACGAGTCACTATGCAGCACAGGGAGGAGTTGAGAAAGTGCGGGAAGGAGATAAAAGGTGGAGTCAGTGAGCAGTTAGGCAGACTCAGCCGGGAGTGAGAGAGGAGAGGTTGCAGGCAGGCAGGCAGGTCGTGTCGGAGAGGAGGAGGCGGAGGCACGCGTACAAGCAAGAGCAGACAGATGCAGCATGTTGTTTTCCCAGGGTCGAGCGAGGTTTCATTCTGCTCCCTTGAGGTTCCAGAGCAGAGAGGAGAAGCGCCTTTCCAAGGTCAGTCTTCTACTAAACAGTGAGTCTAAAACAACCTGGGGAACTCAAAGCCAGGATTAGTCTATCAGCCACTTTACACTCTGCTTCACCTACACTTCACTAAAGCCTAATCATCCCTTCAGGGAGAATAACTCAGGGGGAATTGTCCTTCAGAATAAGTTTCAAGTAAAAGAAAGGAGAGGGCGTTGAGGTCAGTTCTTAAGCAAGACAATATTGCTGTGTTCTACGCCGTGTTCAATCTACTGCATCCTGCTGCACCTTCTTGTACCGTTGTGGAAAATTATGTATTCGACTATTTTATAAGATATCGGCTTAAGTAAATCTGCGTCCTCCCAGATTACTATCCCAAGATATTGGACTTGTCTCAGTTATTTTATCAGCATTCCATCCCAAGGGTCCAATTGGAGTACTAGCGTAACAAGTGACAAAAACAGGCCTTCCTGCTAAGCGTACCACGGTACGTTGTTTGGGTCGCTGCACAACCCCCGAGCAGAGCACTTTTGGCGCCACTGTCAGGAGAGGCCACAGAACCCTTCTGCAAACCTCATGGTTTTCCCTCACTTCAGCACACTAGGCTACTTACATCTCTATGTACAGAGTAGGCTCTGAGCTGCGCAAATATACCTCTGAAGGCTAGGTTGTTATTAAGGTTGCCACCCGGCCAGGAAACCACCAACATGGCTGGTGCCAGTATTTATTTTTTACCAGCCATATAAATTGGGGCGCACCACCACTATTGGGGGTACTATCGGGGACATTATTACCTTTGGGGCTACTTCTGGGGTCACTATTACTACTTGGGCCACAACGAGGGGGTACTATTACCTTTTGGCTCATTATTAAGGGCACTTGCTATTGGGGCCATTAAGGAGGCACACCATTACTATTGGAGTCACTAATGGGAGTGCACTATTATTATTGGGGCCACTATCGGTGGCATTATTACCACTGGGGCCATCAAAGAGGCACACTACTGCTATCGGGGGTCATTAAGGGAGTGCACCATTACTATTGGGAGCACTATTACTGCTGGGGCCACTGAGAGAGGGCGCTATTGCTGCTGAGGTCACAGAGAGAGGGCGCTATTGCTGCTGAGGTCACAGAGAGAGGGCACTATTACTGCTGAGGCCACTTTGAGAGGGGTCACTATTACTACAGGGGCCACTGAGCGGTAAAATTAGATATTGTGATAAGCCAAGCCCAGGGGCGTAACTATAGAGGGTGCAGGGGATGCGGTTGCACCCGGGCCCAAGAGCCTTAGGGGGCCCATAAGGCCTCTCTTCTCCATATAGGGAGCCCAGTACTATGAATAAAGCATTATAGTTGGGGGCCCTGTTACAGGTTTTGCATTGGGGCCCAGAAGCTTCAAGTTATGTCTCTATGCAGCATGGTTTAGGTATGGGTACGGGTACAGATACAGATAGAGGGGGGGGCCCAGCTCACCTTTTGCATCAGGGCCCCTGAGCCTTTACTTATGCTCCTGGCCACGCCCCTGACCACACCTCTGTTTACATTGGTCAGTATTTTTTGGCAACATAGGTAGCAATCCAAGCTGTTAACCAACATCTTCAGAATCAAGATAATGGCGCAATGCGCTCCCTACTAGATGAACCTCGGGGACTCACATTCCTAATTAGAAGAGAGAAGCTAGCATAAAATAATAATATAATAACCTTCATGCAGAAAATTCTTTAGATTCAGAAGTAAATCAGGAACCTTGAAGAACAAATTACAGTTACAACAGATTTATCGTCTGATGACATACGGGCTTGGAAAGATGAGCAGAATGTTACTATATCAATGCTTGAGTGAAGATGACTTCAAGTAAACTAGAGGAACCATGAGACCTGGAGCCGCAGGTGTGACCCGACCCCTATTCTTCATCATGACCCAGCAAGAAGACAATCAATTACGCAACTGACTTCTTTTAGTCATACACATGTTCTCCCATAAGTTTAACATGTCCATAGAAGATCTACTTACAGTAAGAGGCCATTTTCCACTAGCGGAGTCATAAAAACTGGACATATATCACTACATATACACAGGCTTCCTGCAGAAACACCGTCCACTCTAACATCCCCCAGATGCTGAATGTGGTAGGAGTCCGGTTCTGGATCTTAAGCAGTTGGCCTATGTTGGGCTTGTCGTGATTGTTCTTTCCTTCACCAGAAGATCAAAAATTCTCTACAGAGATGTGGCGTTCCGGCTTGTAAACAATCAGAATTTAATAGACTATGAAATTCCAGGTTCCTCGCGGTAACAGGCAGGGTCCACCAGCTGCTCTCTAGGTGGACAATGTGAAACACAACTTACTCTGCAATTTAAAGCAACCCAAAATACAAGTCCACGAGGTCTATAAAGTCTCAATCCAGTATTTTCTGAGGTTTCTTGATATAAAGGTGTTGACTATTTTCGACAGCTTTATCCCATTGCCCAATTAAATTTAGGGTCAGAATCTCTATTGGCTTTCCGGCTTTTGCCACAATTTTAATTTAACCCCTCAAGAACTTTTGGGATTTTTATGTATTTCAGCCCAGAATTCTGGTAGTTTTTTCAAGGATCTACGTGAGTGTATCCTTAGAGGGGTTGTCACACTATTACATCTATCGTTAATCCACTGGATAGGGAATACATTTCAGATTACTGGAAGACCCAAAGCAGAAAGAAACAAACAAGAAAGGATTGGACAAACTAGGAAACACCGACTGGTTTAGAAAACCAAGGACTGGACAGACTAGACAAGACTGAATTAGGAACCAAGGAGCAAGACACACTGACTGGAGAGACCAGACAAGACTAAACTAGGAACCAAGGAGCAAGACACACTGACTAAAGAGACCAGTCAAGACTGGAGTAGAGAACCAAGGAGCAAGACACACTGAATGGAGGGACTAGACAAGACTGGATTAGGAACCAAGGAGCAAGACACACTTACTGGAGAGACTAGACAAGACTAAACTAGGAACCAAGGAGCAAGACACACTGACTGGAGAGACTAGGCAAGACTGAACTAGGAACCCAGGAGCAAAACACACCGACTGGAGAGACCAGACAAGACTGAACTAGGAACCAAGCAGCAAGACACACTGACTGGAGAGACCAGACAAGACTAAACTAGGAACCAAGGAGCAAGACACACGGACTGGAGGGACTAGACAAAACTAGATTAGAAAACCAAGGAGCAAGACACACTGACAGGAGAGACCAGACAAGGCTAAACTAGGAACCAAGAAGCAAGACACACTGACTGGAGGGACTAGACAAGACTGAACTAGAGAACCAAGGAGCAAGACACACTGACTGGAGAGACCAGACTAGACAAGACTGGATTGGAACAGGTTACTTAAAACTAGAAGAAGGAGTATTGGGTAGAACACATGCTGTCACAACTATCAACAGCACCACACTGCCAAAACCAACAGTATTTAAAGAGAGGAGATCCATTCAGACCGTCCTCTCTGTAATGAGACTAAGGCCTCCCTCATGCAGGCATTTTCAGGAAAAAAACGCAGCGTTTTTCAATGCTGCGTTTACTGGGATTTCAGCAGCAGCATGTGTTTTGCCATTGTTTAGGCTGCATTTGCAGCACAGCTGATAACGCAGCCGAGGCAGCTGAAAAAATAAAAAATCTAATAATCACCTAGTAGGCGCCATCCCCGCAGGCTTCCAGGCACTTGTCTGAGCCTGCAGACCATCTCTTGCTGGTAATGGCGTTTCAAGACCACGCCTCCAGCAAGAGATTGCTCTGATTGGCTCAGCCACGAGCCATTCATTCATTGAAACTTCTCAGCGCTAAGTGCGTAAGATCTTGGTAGGTGCCGAGCAGAGCCCACAGCGGCAGTATGGCGGAGGCCATTTGTAGGAAGCGGTAGAGCGGCCGTGTCCCCATGCTGTGGAGCAGCCACTGAGGGGGACAGCGATCGCTGTGAACCCTGAAGACACGGAGGTGAAGAAACCGCGCCAATGGCAGACAGACCGTATCCCTGGGGTGAAGCTCATGGGAGGAGAGGAAGCCTCCCTGCAGTGCTGGACACTGTGGCGGCGGTGCCGAAGACTTGTACCGGACGATGAAAGCGAGGAGGAGCAGTGAAATATGATGACAGCGAGTGTGAGCGGACTACAACCCCTGTTATTGCATGGGTTAAAATCCCTGGCCAGGGTGGGGGTGGTGGACTGTGTTAGCATAAAGGGTTAATACGCCGCCACTAAGTTTGAGCACGGCCTTGCAGGGGTTAATGACGCTACATGTTGTGCATAGAGTGTGATGTAGTGTGTAAAAGGTTTATGATGTGCTCAGGCTGCAGGATGTGGAATGGCGCAGCGAGGCACATGGCGTAGAGCGAATACGGAATCGAGGAATGTAACGCGGGAGAAAATGCGCTACTCGGTGATGATGATGCTAGACGACCTCTGGAGTTGTGTGACATCAATGACGTGCTTGATGCGTTCGCGAGTAGATACGCTGCTCCTGCGGTCTACCGCCATATTGATAGTGTATGTAGCGGCTGTGCTGCAGGTAAGAGACGAATGATGCTAAAAGTCCAGTTGGAGTCGTGCCTTCCTGCTGCCAGGAGGAGTTACAGAGGATGTATCTGGATGGCGGGAGATGCCCAGTGATATTAGGAGTCCTGTCACTTTAAGAGTTTATACTACCCATTTATTATGTAGCATTACAAATACCCAAACCGTCCTACCAAGCGAGACGCGCTCTTTATGTAAAAATGTGCCGCCACCACCTGTCATCGCCGCGCCATTCTGAACCTGTGTAACACCACCCCCCGCTTACAACCCCATGATGGCGGCTGTTAGTCATGACGGCACTAAATAATGCTGCGCTGAGACTTCACACACAGCGACGCCGTCGTTATCCTTCGTTCGTTCAGCAGAATCGCGGCTCGCTGCGCTGTTACTGGACGCGGCGTGCAGACATCAGAACAGACGTGATTAGGGCCCCGGGGACGTATGGAAAACGCAGCGAGCGCCTCAACCAATGATATTGGCCGCCGGCCCAAAAACACTTTTTTACACTTGCAGTAAAGAAATGAACGTTAATTATTCCGATGGGAAGGAGTTGTGTGCCGAATGCTGATTACACGATACGCACGGAGCGTCACCGCAGGATCCCACGCCGCCGCCGCCTGACCTCACACGCCCTCCGCAAGTACTTCTATGGTCAGCAGCCGCCAGAAACCAGAAAGGATCTCCCAAGACGATTATTGGTTGCTCTTTTTAAACATCCAGATGTGTATTGATGCAGGGACCTTGGGGCTCCCGTCCACGGACGATGAGTGCTATGGAAAGCGCAGCGCCGGCGTCCACAAGCGGAGAATCATAGAGATTATCTGCCACGGCCGTGGATAGGGGGCCTGAGGTGGTAGCGTGGAGTCTCGAAGACTCCATTCACATCTGCTGCACACTGGGTTACATAATGTTTTGGAGATGTTACTGGTCGCACTCTGGGGGACAACTGGCTCCATTGAAAGCAATGGGCTGACGGCAACCCCTGCAGTGATTTTCGGGGAAGGGCTTTAAATATAAGCCCTTCCCTGAAAAATCATCCCTAAAATGTGTAAAAAAAACATATACTCACCTCTCTGCATCTGCCGGGGCTCAGGTGCATCCAGCCGGGTCTTGTCCCTGCACTTCTCTGAAGTACTTTCAGCAGGCGGGGATTTAAAATCCCTACCGGCTGAACGGGCTGTCTCTGATTGGCTGAGCACTGTGACCAATCAGAGGCAGTATTCATCTGCAACCTGCAGCCTCCCCATTAAGTCTAATTTTCTGTATTAAATCTGCTGCCTAAATTGAGCTGCTGGGGATTTATTTCGGCACTGATCTACGGCTCAAACAGAAGGGTGGGCTTCTGTCCCGTTATGTGGCCATGAAAGTCGTAAAACGGGACGTAACAAAACTATTGATTTCCACGGTTTCGTTTTCAGGATCCTCGCACGTTAATACTGCAGGCGAGAAAAATGGGGCAGAATCTTTACACTTTTCTTTTCACACTGGTGCGCCATAGTGCGGAGATTGAATAGTCCCCCAAAATAGCGCATCTACGCTCCTTAGAGGCTCCTTGGAAGTTGACATGTGGTGAAGTCCGCAGCGGATCCTTCAAAGATTCGCACAGCCACTAATACGGATGTTCGCCCAGATATTCCCACATGTGTTACTAATAACCATTAATTCTATTGGTACTCCTCTGATCTGCCGGTGTCATTCCACACTGTCGTTCTGGTGTTCTATTCATGACCGCCCGGTCATACATATCCATAGAGCATTTCTGGGACTGATCTCTTTTTGTTTCATTGTGACATTTTTTCATACACTTTCCCCAAAGCCATTTGGCGCCGACCGCTCATCATCGTACGTTGGAATTGCCTTCTTGGAATCTGCCGGAGCAGATGATAAAGCGCATTATTAACCTCCGCTAGTGCTCCGCTGCAGGAAAGGAAATGTGCTGCAATAAATCATACGAGCCGAAGCCTCGCAGGCAACAAACCCCACCGGACCGCGGCCGGCGCTCATATACAACAGGCGGATGTAGAACATACTGAAGCCTTTACCCAGCGCAGCAGCTGCAGGGCCGGACAGATGCGCCGCCGTCGGGCCCCTTAATCAAAGTCGTCCGAAGCCGAATATTTTTACTGCTGCAAATGAGACCTGAAGGATTTGAAAGTGACATCGCGGTGAATAGAACACGAGACGCCGGAACGTTCTCCTGATTAACCGTTTTCCTTCAGAACAAACTTGGTCATTCACTGCGAGCGAGAAAACAGAGGGAAGGGATTAGAGACGCGAAAGGCCGTAATACATCACCGGCCTCTGCCTGGTTCATCAGGAAAGACGTTTATCATGGCAGCCGCGCCAAAGTGACTCGGGATGTCACCTGTAAGAAATAAGGGGGGTAGAGATCCGACTGATAAGCAGGGGGTCACCGCAGGCCTCTGAAAACATGAAAATGGGGACCAAACAGTAATGTACACTGAACAAAACCTTCATCAGAGCCTCCTGACCTTTATTACAGCCCTCGGTCCTTTATTAGAGCCCATGGCCCTTTATTAGAGCCCATGGCCCTCTATTAGACCCCCCCAGTCCTTTATTAGACCCCCCGGTCCTTTATTAGATCCCCCAGTCCTTTATTAGACCCCCCAGACCCTTATTAGATCCCCCGGCTCTTTATTAGAGCCCCCGATTCTCTCATGCTTGGCGCCCCCTATATGGTAATTCTCCCTGTGACCCAGAGCATAAAATCACGTGACAAGTTTTCCGCGGATCAGTTTCAGTGTGAATCCACATTAGATGGAAAATCCAGCGATCGGAGCGACTTCCAACGAGGCCGGTCATCGGTGCTGGACTAGCCGGGGGCTCACCGCCAACCGCGGGCAGTTTTCTCATGTAACGGTGTGGAGAGTATACAGAGAATGGCGCGATCAAGGAAAACATCCAGCGAAAGGGGATCCTGTGGACAGAAACAACTCATCACTGAAAGGGGTCGGAGGAGGATGTCAGGAATCGTTCTGACCAACAGGCTGCACAGTCAGCTGAATACAACGCTGGAGCTCCAACTAACGTGTCCGAACGCACAGCTCGCCGTTCCTCCGCACGGATGGTATAACAGCGGGCGACCAGTTCCAGCGCCATTGTGTCTAAGAGAAACAGAAAGACTTCAGCGGGCAAAAGAGCGCAAAACTTGTATCACTGAGCAGCGGAAAAACATCTCCTGGTCAGATGGATGCAGATTTCTGTTGCTGATGGGAGGTCAGAATTTGGCACAAGCAGCATGAATCGCTGACCCCTTCCTGTCAGCTGGTAGAGGTGAAGTATTGATGTGGGGTAGGTTTCATTGGTGCACCCTGTGAGAGCTGTTTGCGGCTGCTATGGGTGGGTGTCAGCTTGGAAAGACAGCTGATATTCTGCAAATCTTGAAACGCGGCGATACAAATGCAATTCTTTATGAAATGTTTTTATTGTAGAAAAATAGTAACACACTAAAAAAAATGCTATAAATTTGGCGTTGCTGTAACCGTATTGAACCCCGTAAAAGAAAACCTAAACAGCAATGGTGAAATTTCAGGTTTTTCTCATTTTCTCTCAAAAAAACATTAATAAAGGTTAAACAATACATTATACGCACCCCAAAGTGGTACCTAAGGCTGGGTTCTCACGGGGCGGATTCTCGGCGGAAATCTCGCGGTTTGGCTGCAGCGAAAAATGTTGAGATTTCCGCCGGGAGAACCACTGCTTCAAAACCTGCGGCGGTTTTCAAGCGGCCCGGCAGCTCGCTCTTCCGCTGCGGCCGACGCTCCCATAGAGGAGAGCGCAGCGGAAAAAAAGATGGACATGCTGCGGTCGGCTTTCTGAGAAATCTCATCCACATGGCTGGCTAATCCCGGGATTAGCGGCCGCATGCGGATTGGCCGCGGCGAAATTCCACACGGAATTTCCGCGGCAAATCCGCCCCGTGTGAACCCAGCCTTAGAAAATTCAACTCATTCCACAAAAACAAAGTCTCATAAGGCCATGTTGGCAAAAAAATAAAAATCATTAGCACTTGGAGCATAACGCTATAGAAACAAAAAAAAGGTCATTAAAGGGGTTGCAAACTATTGATGGCCGATCATCAGGTTAGTGAATAGTAGATCTGTGAGCGTCTGCCACCTGGGAACAACACTGATGAGTAGTTCTCTGGGCTGCTGTGCTAGTGTATTAAGCTGATTTCTGCAGGAAGCAGACAGCTCCGTTCCCACTGCAGTGGCCAGGCTTGGTGTTACAGGCAAAATTCTGCTTCATTTCAATGCCTGCAATACCGATCCTGCCGCTACAGTGGGAATGGAACTGTCTACTTCTTGCGGAAATCAGCTCAGCACACGAGCGCGCCGCCCAAAGAACAGCCGATTGCAGGGGTCCTTGGCGATTTGTGATGACCTATCCTGAGGGTGGACCATTAATAGTTTACAACTGGACAACCCTTTTATGGTCCAAAACAGGCTGGTCACTAAGGGGTTAATATAGTGCAATTCTCTAGAGAAGCAACAGGTAAAAGGACCAATTGAGGGCCCTGCCTTCGCCACTGATTGCTAAGATGATTGCAGCGCTCAGGGCGCACATGGCTCCGTTTTCAGTAACCCCTTTCAACTTTTGGGATTGCGTGATGCTCTGCAAGCTTCTCACAATCACAGGAGAATTTACCATTTACCTGATTGCTGAGTACCCTCACGGTCTGGGTGCAATTACCGGGACCACCGCCGTGAACGAGGCTGCAGGGAAGTATAAAGACAACACATGAGTAGCGGGTCGGGCGTCGGCCGTGACACTTGTGTGACCACACAGGATCCTGCGTAGAGCGGATCTGATAGATCTACCTACATTGCTTTGAGACCATTTTGTTCCTTCGATGGAATTCCTGGAGAACATTCAAGGTTCAGCCGTTGATTGGGAAGATGTAAACAAGAACTTCTCAACCAGCGGCTCGTGCAGAGTTAATGCTGTGGGCCACCGGGGTGGAGGAAGGTTCCTGCGGTGGAAGCCACTTAATTACAATGTATTCCTGTATAAATAAGATGCTATTGCTCCTGCGCCAAGTACACAAGGACGGAGAGGAGGAGGCCGACGGGATTCTGGAGAACACAAAATATCCACCAGGAGCAAAAATAAGGAAAAAGTCTGCATTTTTGGTGGAAGAAGGAAGGTGAGCACCATATTTGTGATGGAGAATTTCTTAGTAGAAGTAATCTGTGATATTCCATACAAAGGAGATAAGACCGCCTCTGTAGATGGTGTGCAGGAAGCATTTATAGCAGGGGCGTAACTATAGGGGATGCAGTTGCACCTGGGCCCAGGACCCTTAGGGGACCCATAAGGCCTCTCTTCTCCATATAGGGAGCCCAGTACTATGAATAAAGCATTATAATTGGGGGCCGTATTACAGGTTTTGCATTGGGGCCCAGAAGCTTCAAGTTATGTGTCTGTGCAGCATGGTTTAGGTATGGGTACGGGTACAGATACAGATAGAGGGGGGCCCCAGCTCACGTTTTGCAGCAGGGCCCCTGAGCCTTTAGTTACGCCCCTGATTTATAGTACTGTTTACCTGCTTTTTGTGATGAAGGCACAGATAGGACCGCCTCAAGGTCTCTTCCTGTAAATCACATATAATACCGTGTTTCCCCGAAAGGACAACCTATCCCTAAAACAAGCCCTACCCTGTGTTCACTGAACTAACGCGACGGTTGTGATTGGTTGAGAGCAGCTCTCGCTAAACCAATGACAGTCATCGTATTGGTTCAGCAAGCGCTGCATTGATTGGCTGAGAGCAGCACTCGCCGAACCAATCAGAGCCATCGCTTCCTGGAGGTGGGATTTATGAATCCCATGACCAGCAACTGATGTTCGAGGAGTGCAGTACGTGCGGCAGAGCTATGGGTTCTCGGAAAGCAGTGTGAGGGACCCAAACCGCACCTACTAGATAAGTAAAATAAGCCACTCCCCCAAAATAATACCTAGTACCTCTTTCGGGGGGAAATTAATATAGGATAGGGTTTTATTTTTGAGGAAACATGGTAATGTTTTTCTGTCTCTCCTTGTAGATGATGATGGTACAGATAGTACTGCCTACTTGTCTCTATCTGTAAATGATGCAGGTACAGATAGTACTACCTCCCTGTCTCTCCCTGTAGATGATGTAGGTACAGATAGTACTACCTCCCTGTCTCTCCCTGTAGATGATGTAGGTACAGATAGTACTGCCTACCTGTCTCTATCTGTAAATGATGTAGGTACAGATAGTACTGCGTACCTGTCTCTATCTGTAAATGATGTAGGTACAGATAGTACTGCCTACTTGTCTCTACCTGTAGATGATTTAGGTACAGATAGCACTGCCTACCTATCTCTACCTGTAGATGATGTAGGTACAGTTAGTACTGCCTCCCTCTCTCTCCATGTAGGTGGTGTAGGTACACATAGTACTGCCTCCCTGTCTCTCCATGTGGGTGGTGTAGGTACAGATAGTACTGCCTCCCTGTCTCTCCCTGTAGATGATGTAGGTACAGATAGTACTGCCTCCCTGTCTCTCCCTGTAGGTACAGATAGTACTGCCTACCTGTCTCTATCTGTAAATGATGTAGGTACAGATAGTACTGCCTACTTGTCTCTACCTGTAGATGATTTAGGTACAGATAGCATTGCCTACCTATCTCTACCTGTAGATGATGTAGGTACAGATAGTACTGCCTACCTGTCTCTACCTGTAAATGATGTAGGTACAGATAGTACTGCCTCTCCCTGTACATAATGTAGGTACAGATAGTACTGCCTCCCTGCCTCTTCCTGTACATGATATACTGTAGGTACAGATAGTACTGCCTCCCTGTCTCTCCCTGTACATAATATAGGTACAGATAGTACTGTCTTCCTGTCTTTCCCTTTAAATTATGTAGCTACAGAAACGACTCCATCCATGTCTCTCTCTGTAAAGCCCCATTTACATGCAATAGTTGTCTTTTGAACAAATGAATTAACAACTTTTTTGCTTACAAATGCTGAGCGTAAACACTGTATATGCTGTTTGATCTGGTGTGTGTTTATGCGAAGAATCTCTAGTGGGAAGTTTTTAATTAGTGCGGGAAAAAAACCATTGTCTACTGCAGCATGAGGCATTGTGAACGACTAGTGCACGATGGCTGCGCATTTACATGTAAGGATTATTGCTCACTTTTGCTCGTTTGAGCGATAATCGTTGCGTGTAAATGGGCCTTTATTGATATAGGTACAAATATTACTGCTTCCCTGTCAATTATGTAGGTACAGAGAGTACCTACATAATTGTAGGTAGATATAGTACACAAGGATATGTCTACTATATCCTTGTTACTGACACTGCCTCCCTGTCTCTTCTTGTGAATGATGTTGGTACAGATATGTCTGTACATCTATTCTGTGTGGCCATACTGCCACCACTGCCTCACACTTCTCATCATGTTGGTCCCCTTCCTCTAGTGACTCCTCCCACTCTATAGAGGTGTCAGGACTTGAACTTGTGCTCCAGGCGATGCCTCTACTGACTGAGCTATTTAGCATGCTGGACAGTGCCCCTGAGCCCTAGTACCTTGTTCCTTGTCTCCTGTTCCACGTTTCCCTGTCTTGGTTCACCCCGTGTCTTGTACCTTCCCCATTGAGCTTCCTATATAAATCTGGCCCCGTACCCTCTTTCCTTCCTGTGTTTATTGAGCTCCTACCTCTACCTGCTCAAAGAAGACTTCACTGTGTACCGACCACTGGCTTGTTCCCAACTACGTCCCTGCTTAATCCTCTGTACTGCTGTTACATCCCATGTACCGACCCCCGGCTTACTCCTATGTCTCAGCTTAATCCTCTGTACTGCTGTGACATCCCATGTACCGACCCCCAGCTTACTCCTATGTCTCAGCTTAATCCTCTGTACTGCTGTGACATCCCATGTACCGACCCCTGGCTTGCTCCTATGTCTCTGCTTAATCCTCTGTACTGCTGTGACATCCCATGTACCGACCCCCGGCTTGCTCCTATGTCTCTGCTTAATCCTCTGTACTGCTGTGACATCCCATGTACCGACCCCCGGCTTGCTCCTATGTCTCTGCTTAATCCTCTGTACTGCTGTGACATCCCATGTACCGACCCCCGGCTTGCTCCTATGTCTGTGCTTAATCCTCTGTACTGCTGTGACATCCCATGTACCGACCCCCAGCTTGCCTGAACACGTTGTCCACCCTTGCTGGCTAGCACTCAAGATTCCAACCTAGTGCCTGAACGCTACAATGGGTGTCTCCCACCTAACTGCCCCAACTAAAACTGCTGCCACATTAAGAAACAATGTAACACATCAAAACACTTAACAGTGCAAACGGGGCATAAATCACCTTACACAATAATACTGAATGATGTCTCTTTAAATGTTCCAAATTAACTTAATCTACAGAAACCTCAAAAAACTTTTCTTAGTAAAAAGATGGAAGCGTACTCTTCCCATGCTGCGTCCTCCGCCGCTTCACTTTATGGGACCACAGTATCTAAAATCTCCAAATATTTTTGAAACCATGCAATCGTCTCCGTCCCCGAGGTCCTGCCCTCCAAACCGTTGTCAGGCAAAGATATATATGTGAACCTTCAAGATGATCAAATTAAAGTCAAGGCATAAAAGCATGAAGAAGCAGACACATATGTGTAAACATGGAGAAGATGGAGCTCAGTATGAAAACCGCCGGCCCCCGATGAGAATACTCCAGGGTTCGATGTCATAATATCTCGGTACAGGTGGAGGGGTCACCAGAAACACAACATATTTTCCTTCCATCCTCATGAGAGTTGAGTCTACAACCAGTGAACGTTTCCGACATTCGATGTTCATATATATATGGTCCCATTGTGCTCATTGCGAAATTACAGCTGACCGCGGGGACTTTTTTATTTTTTTCGGAAGTGTTGAACTCATGAACTTCGTCCATACAGTCCAAATTTTATGTCTCTCCAGTCGTGGAGTCATTGTGAAAAAAAACCACGATTGACCTTGTTGTTGAGTTAGAAGGATCCATGTAACCCAAGCTCGTATTTACCGTAGGCTTAATCTTCTGCAGATGTGACCTCATTTACTTATCTCATCTTCTTCTGAACTCAAGGCAAGAAAAGCCTTCTGGGTAATAGACGGGAATTACTTGTTTTTACAGATTCTGATAGGAGATACATGAAATTATGCTTATTTCAATTAGCGTCCGTCTCTTAGATCTTCTCCCTTGGCCGTTGGTTGCGTGTAGACGGAGGTATCGGAGCGCGGCCTTGTTGATTTGCTAATCTCCTCTCTGGATCGGGATGTAAATATTGCCATTGTGTATTATTGTAAATCCCATTTTCCCTGATTAGGCTTAGTGTTGTGACTGTAAGCGGTAATCAGGTTTGACATGTAGCTTGTGATTGGGTTCTGATGAAGTTCAGCCTTGTTCTGTGCTGCGGAGGCCGAAGCTTTATGGTTTGCAGGAAGTCCGTCACCTATTTGTGGTGCTATAAACCCAATGTCCTGTACAATGCGCCATGTTAGGTGGAATCCATAGATACCCTGATTTCTGTTCTGCGTGACTCCACTGTCCAGATATTAGCCTTCATGTTTATCCCGCACCATACCTAAATTAGCTATGCACCCAGTGTTTGAACAACTGCCCCTTTCCATCCTTAATGACGTCTCCAATTCTGCCGACGGAGATGTCACACGTTCAATCATCACCGAGCCTACCCTGCACTGACGATAGCGCATGCATGTGATGTCGGTCCTTACTAAGGACTCGCTGCGCATGTGCCGTCATCAATGCAGAACTCAAATAAGGGCATCCATGGATTCCACGTAACATGGCAGTTACTGTTAAAAGGGTTGTCTGGGCTCATTTAAACCGATGACCTACTTTCTGTACTCCTAGTGGGGTACCATGGGGGAGGTATTGGAGTGGTCACCGTTACTAGTGGAGTACCACAGGGGGCAGTATTGTAGGGATCACTATTACTAGTGGGGTACCACAGGGGGCAGTATTGGAGGGGTCACTGTTACTAGTGGGGTACCACAGGGGGCAGTATTGGAGGGGTCACTGTTTCTAGTGGGGTACCACAGGGGGCAGTATTGGAGAGGTCACCGTTACTAGTGGGGTACCACAGGGGGCAGTATTGTAGGGATCACTATTACTAGTGGGATACCACAGGGGGCAGTATTGGAGGGGCCTCTGTTACTAGTGGGGTACCACAGGGGGCAGTATTGGAGGGGTCACTGTTACTAGTGGGATACCACAGGGGGCAGTATTGTAGGGATCACTGTTACTAGTGGGGTATCAACAGGGGGCAGTATTGGAGGGGTCACTGTTTCTAGTGGGGTACCACAGGGGGCAGTATTGGAGGGGTCACTGTTACTAGTGGGATACCACAGGGGGCAGTATTGGAGGGGTCACTGTTACTATTGGGGTACCACAGGGGGCAGTATTGGAGGGGTCACTGTTTCTAGTGGGGTACCACAGGGGGCAATATTGGAGGGGTCACTGTTTCTAGTGGGGTACCACAGGGGGCAGTATTGGAGGGGTCACTGTTTCTAGTGGGGTACCACAGGGAGCAGTATTGGAGGGGTCACTGTTACTAGTGGGGTACCACAGGGGGCAGTATTGGAGGGGTCACTGTTACTAGTGGGGTACCACAGGGGGCAGTATTGGAGGGGTCACTGTTACTAGTGGGGTACCACAGGGGGCAGTATTGGAGGGGTCACTGCTACTAGTGGGATATCACAGGGGGCAGTATTGGAGGGGTCACTGTTACTAGTGGGGTACCACAAGGGGCAGTATTGGAGGGGTCACTGTTACTAGTGGGATACCACAGGGGGCAGTATTGGAGGGGTCACTATTACTAGTGGGGTACCACAGGGGGCAGTATTGGAGTGGTCACCGTTACTAGTGGGGTATCACAGGGGGCAGTATTGTAGGGATCACTATTACTAGTGGGGCACCACAGGGGGCAGTATTGGAGGGGTCACTGTTACTATTGGGGTACCACAGGGGGCAGTATTGGAAGGGTCACTGTTACTATTGGGGTACCACAGGGGGCAGTATTGGAGGGGTCACTGTTTCTAGTGGGGTACCACATGGGGGCAGTATGGGAGGGGTCACTGTTACTAGTGGGGTACCACAGGGGGCAGTATTGGAGGGGTCACTGTTTCTAGTGGGGTACCACAGGGGGCAGTATTGGAGGGGTCACTGTTACTAGTGGGATACCACAGGGGGCAGTATTGGAGGGGTCACTGTTACTAGTGGGGTACCACAGGGCGCAGTATTGGAGGGGTCAGTGTTACTAGTGGGGTACCACAGGGGGCAGTATTGGAGGGGTCACTGTTACTAGTGGGGTACCACAGGGGGCAGTATTGGAAGGGTCACTGTTTCTAGTGGGGTACCACAGGGGGCAGTATTGGAGGGGTCACTGTTACTAGTGGGGTACCACAGGGGGCAGTATTGGAAGGGTCACTGTTTCTAGTGGGGTACCACAGGGGGCAGTATTGGAGGGGTCACTGTTACTAGTGGGGTACCACAGGGGGCAGTATTGGAGGGGTCACTGTTACTAGTGGGATACCACAGGGGGCAGTATTGGAGGGGTCACTGTTACTAGTGAGATACCACAGGGGGCAGTATTGGAGGGGTCACTGTTACTAGTGGGATACCACAGGGGGCAGTATTGGAGGGGTCACTGTTACTAGTGGGATACCACAGGGGGCAGTATTGGAGGGGTCACTGTTACTAGTGGGGTACCACAGGGCGCAGTATTGGAGGGGTCAGTGTTACTAGTGGGATACCACAGGGGGCAGTATTGGAGGGGTCACTGTTACTAGTGGGGTACCACAGGGGGCAGTATTTCGAGGGGTCACCGTTACTAGTGGGGTACCACAGGGGGCAGTATTGGAGGGGTCACCGTTACTAGTGGGGTACCACAGGGGGCAGTATTGGAGGGGTCACCGTTACTAGTGGGATACCACAGGGGGCAGTATTGGAGGGGTCACCGTTACTAGTGGGGTACCACAGGGGGCAGTATTGGAGGGGTCACCGTTACTAGTGGGATACCACAGGGGGCAGTATTGGAGGGGTCACCGTTACTAGTGGGGTACCACAGGGGGCAGTATTGGAGGGGTCACCGTTACTAGTGGGATACCACAGGGGGCAGTATTGGAGGGGTCACTGTTACTAGTGGGGTACCACAAGGGGCAGTATTGGAGGGGTCACAGTTACTAGTGGGATACCACAGGGGGCAGTATTGGAGGGGTCACCGTTACTAGTGGGGTACCACAGGGGGCAGTATTGGAGGGGTCACCGTTACTAGTGGAATACCACAGGGGGCAGTATTGGAGGGGTCACCGTTACTAGTGGGGTACCACAGGGGGCAGTATTGGAGGGGTCACCGTTACTAGTGGGATACCACAGGGGGCAGTATTGGAGGGGTCACTGTTACTAGTGGGGTACCACAGGGGGCAGTATTGGAGGGGTCACTGTTACTAGTGGGGTACCACAGGGGGCAGTATTGGAGGGGTCACTGTTACTAGTGGGGTACCACAGGGGGCAGTATTGGAGGGGTCACTGTTTCTAGTGGGGTACCACAGGGGGCAGTATTGGAGGGGTCACCGTTACTAGTGGGGTACCACAGGGGGCAGTATTGGAGGGGTCACCGTTACTAGTGGGATACCACAGGGGGCAGTATTGGAGGGGTCACTGTTTCTAGTGGGGTACCACAGGGAGCAGTATTGGAGGGGCCTCTGTTACTAGTGGGGTACCACAGGGGGCAGTATTGGAGGGGTCACTGTTACTAGTGGGGTACCACAGGGGGCAGTATTGAAGGGGTCACTGTTTCTAGTGGGGTACCACAGGGGGCAGTATTGGAGGGGTCACCGTTACTAGTGGGGTACCACAGGGGGCAGTATTGGAGGGGTCACCGTTACTAGTGGGATACCACAGGGGGCAGTATTGGAGGGGTCACCGTTACTAGTGGGATACCACAGGGGGCAGTATTGGAGGGGTCACTGTTACTAGTGGGATACCACAGGGGGCAGTATTGGAGGGGTCACTGTTACTAGTGGGGTACCACAAGGGGCAGTATTGGAGGGGTCACCGTTACCAATGGGATACCACAGGGGGCAGTATTGGAGGGGTCACCGTTACTAGTGGGGTACCACAGGGGGCAGTATTTCGAGGGGTCACCGTTACTAGTGGGGTACCACAGGGGGCAGTATTGGAGGGGTCACCGTTACTAGTGGGGTACCACAGGGGGCAGTATTGGAGGGGTCACCGTTACTAGTGGGATACCACAGGGGGCAGTATTGGAGGGGTCACCGTTACTAGTGGGGAACCACAGGGGGCAGTATTGGAGGGGTCACTGTTACTAGTGGGGTACCACAGGGGGCAATATTGGAGGGGTCACTGTTTCTAGTGGGGTACCACAGGGGGCAGTATTGGAGGGGTCACTGTTTCTAGTGGGGTACCACAGGGAGCAGTATTGGAGGGGTCACTGTTACTAGTGGGGTACCACAGGGGGCAGTATTGGAGGGGTCACTTTTTCTAGTGGGGTACCACAGGGGGCAATATTGGAGGGGTCACTGTTTCTAGTGGGGTACCACAGGGGGCAGTATTGGAGGGGTCACTGTTTCTAGTGGGGTACCACAGGGAGCAGTATTGGAGGGGTCACTGTTACTAGTGGGGTACCACAGGGGGCAGTATTGGAGGGGTCACTGTTTCTAGTGGGGTACCACAGGGGGCAGTATTGGAGGGGTCACTGTTTCTAGTGGGGTACCACAGGGAGCAGTATTGGAGGGGTCACTGTTACTAGTGGGGTACCACAGGGGGCAGTATTGGAGGGGTCACTGTTACTAGTGGGGTACCACAGGGGGCAGTATTGGAGGGGTCACTGTTACTAGTGGGGTACCACAGGGGGCAGTATTGGAGGGGTCACTGTTACTAGTGGGATATCACAGGGGGCAGTATTGGAGGGGTCACTGTTACTAGTGGGATACCACAGGGGGCAGTATTGGAGGGGTCACTGTTACTAGTGGGGTACCACAGGGGGCAGTATTGGAGGGGTCACAGTTACTAGTGGGATACCACAGGGGGCAGTATTGGAGGGGTCACTATTACTAGTGGGGTACCACAGGGGGCAGTATTGGAGTGGTCACCGTTACTAGTGGGGTACCACAGGGGGCAGTATTGTAGGGATCACTATTACTAGTGGGGCACCACAGGGGGCAGTATTGGAGGGGTCACTGTTACTATTGGGGTACCACAGGGGGCAGTATTGGAAGGGTCACCGTTACTAGTGGGGTACCACAGGGGGCAGTATTGGAGGGGTCACTGTTACTAGTGGGGTACCACAAGGGGCAGTATTGGAGGGGTCACTGTTACTAGTGGGATACCACAGGGGGCAGTATTGGAGGGGTCACTGTTACTAATGGGGTACCACAGGGCGCAGTATTGGAGGGGTCAGTGTTACTAGTGGGATACCACAGGGGGCAGTATTGGAGGGGTCACTGTTACTAGTGGGGTACCACAGGGGGCAGTATTGGAGGGGTCACTGTTACTAGTGGGGTACCACAGGGGGCAGTATTGGAGGGGTCACTGTTTCTAGTGGGGTACCACAGGGGGCAGTATTGGAGGGGTCACTGTTACTAGTGGGGTACCCCAGGGGGCAGTATTGGAGGGGTCACCGGTACTAGTGGGGTACCACAGGGGGCAGTATTGGACGGGTCACCGTTACTAGTGGGATACCACAGGGGGCAGTATTGGAGGGGTCACTGTTACTAGTGGGATACCACAGGGGGCAGTATTGGAGGGGTCACTGTTACTAGTGGGATACCACAGGGGGCAGTATTGGAGGGGTCACTGTTACTAGTGGGGTACCACAAGGGGCAGTATTGGAGGGGTCACCGTTACCAATGGGATACCACAGGGGGCAGTATTGGAGGGGTCACCGTTACTAGTGGGGTACCACAGGGGGCAGTATTTCGAGGGGTCACCGTTACTAGTGGGGTACCACAGGGGGCAGTATTGGAGGGGTCACCGTTACTAGTGGGGTACCACAGGGGGCAGTATTGGAGGGGTCACCGTTACTAGTGGGATACCACAGGGGGCAGTATTGGAGGGGTCACCGTTACTAGTGGGGTACCACAGGGGGCAGTATTGGAGGGGTCACTGTTACTAGTGGGATACCACAGGGGGCAGTATTGGAGGGGTCACCGTTACTAGTGGGGTACCACAGGGGGCAGTATTGGAGGGGTCACCGTTACTAGTGGGATACCACAGGGGGCAGTATTGGAGGGGTCACTGTTACTAGTGGGGTACCACAAGGGGCAGTATTGGAGGGGTCACTGTTACTAGTGGGATACCACAGGGGGCAGTATTGGAGGGGTCACTGTTACTAGTGGGGTACCACAGGGCGCAGTATTGGAGGGGTCAGTGTTACTAGTGGGATACCACAGGGGGCAGTATTGGAGGGGTCACCGTTACTAGTGGGGTACCACAGGGGGCAGTATTTCGAGGGGTCACCGTTACTAGTGGGGTACCACAGGGGGCAGTATTGGAGGGGTCACCGTTACTAGTGGGGTACCACAGGGGGCAGTATTGGAGGGGTCACCGTTACTAGTGGGATACCACAGGGGGCAGTATTGGAGGGGTCACCGTTACTAGTGGGGTACCACAGGGGGCAGTATTGGAGGGGGCACTGTTACTAGTGGGGTACCACAAGGGGCAGTATTTCGAGGGGTCACCGTTACTAGTGGGGTACCACAGGGGGCAGTATTGGAGGGGTCACCGTTACTAGTGGGGTACCACAGGGGGCAGTATTGGAGGGGTCACCGTTACTAGTGGGATACCACAGGGGGCAGTATTGGAGGGGTCACTGTTACTAGTGGGGTACCACAAGGGGCAGTATTGGAGGGGTCACTGTTACTAGTGGGATACCACAGGGGGCAGTATTGGAGGGGTCACTGTTTCTAGTGGGGTACCACAGGGGGCAGTATTGGAGGGGTCACTGTTACTAGTGAGATACCACAGGGGGCAGTATTGGAGGGGTCACTGTTACTATTGGGGTACCACAGGGGGCAGTATTGGAGGGGTCACTTTTTCTAGTGGGGTACCACAGGGGGCAATATTGGAGGGGTCACTGTTTCTAGTGGGGTACCACAGGGGGCAGTATTGGAGGGGTCACTGTTTCTAGTGGGGTACCACAGGGAGCAGTATTGGAGGGGTCACTGTTACTAGTGGGGTACCACAGGGGGCAGTATTGGAGGGGTCACTGTTACTAGTGGGGTACCACAGGGGGCAGTATTGGAGGGGTCACTGTTACTAGTGGGGTACCACAGGGGGCAGTATTGGAGGGGTCACTGTTACTAGTGGGATATCACAGGGGGCAGTATTGGAGGGGTCACTGTTACTAGTGGGATACCACAGGGGGCAGTATTGGAGGGGTCACTGTTACTAGTGGGGTACCACAGGGGGCAGTATTGGAGGGGTCACTGTTACTAGTGGGATACCACAGGGGGCAGTATTGGAGGGGTCACTATTACTAGTGGGGTACCACAGGGGCAGTATTGGAGTGGTCACCGTTACTAGTGGGGTACCACAGGGGGCAGTATTGTAGGGATCACTATTACTAGTGGGGCACCACAGGGGGCAGTATTGGAGGGGTCACTGTTACTATTGGGGTACCACAGGGGGCAGTATTGGAAGGGTCACCGTTACTAGTGGGGTACCACAGGGGGCAGTATTGGAGGGGTCACTGTTACTAGTGGGGTACCACAAGGGGCAGTATTGGAGGGGTCACTGTTACTAGTGGGATACCACAGGGGGCAGTATTGGAGGGGTCACTGTTACTAGTGGGGTACCACAGGGCGCAGTATTGGAGGGGTCAGTGTTACTAGTGGGATACCACAGGGGGCAGTATTGGAGGGGTCACTGTTACTAGTGGGGTACCACAGGGGGCAGTATTGGAGGGGTCACTGTTACTAGTGGGGTACCACAGGGGGCAGTATTGGAGGGGTCACTGTTTCTAGTGGGGTACCACAGGGGGCAGTATTGGAGGGGTCACTGTTACTAGTGGGGTACCCCAGGGGGCAGTATTGGAGGGGTCACCGTTACTAGTGGGGTACCACAGGGGGCAGCATTGGAGGGGTCACCGTTACTAGTGGGATACCACAGGGGGCAGTATTGGAGGGGTCACTGTTACTAGTGGGATACCACAGGGGGCAGTATTGGAGGGGTCACTGTTACTAGTGGGATACCACAGGGGGCAGTATTGGAGGGGTCACTGTTACTAGTGGGGTACCACAAGGGGCAGTATTGGAGGGGTCACCGTTACCAATGGGATACCACAGGGGGCAGTATTGGAGGGGTCACCGTTACTAGTGGGGTACCACAGGGGGCAGTATTTCGAGGGGTCACCGTTACTAGTGGGGTACCACAGGGGGCAGTATTGGAGGGGTCACCGTTACTAGTGGGGTACCACAGGGGGCAGTATTGGAGGGGTCACCGTTACTAGTGGGATACCACAGGGGGCAGTATTGGAGGGGTCACCGTTACTAGTGGGGTACCACAGGGGGCAGTATTGGAGGGGTCACTGTTACTAGTGGGATACCACAGGGGGCAGTATTGGAGGGGTCACCGTTACTAGTGGGGTACCACAGGGGGCAGTATTGGAGGGGTCACCGTTACTAGTGGGATACCACAGGGGGCAGTATTGGAGGGGTCACTGTTACTAGTGGGGTACCACAAGGGGCAGTATTGGAGGGGTCACTGTTACTAGTGGGATACCACAGGGGGCAGTATTGGAGGGGTCACTGTTACTAGTGGGGTACCACAGGGGGCAGTATTGGAGGGGTCACCGTTACTAGTGGGATACCACAGGGGGCAGTATTGGAGGGGTCACTGTTACTAGTGGGATACCACAGGGGGCAGTATTGGAGGGGTCACTGTTACTAGTGGGATACCACAGGGGGCAGTATTGGAGGGGTCACTGTTACTAGTGGGGTACCACAAGGGGCAGTATTGGAGGGGTCACCGTTACCAATGGGATACCACAGGGGGCAGTATTGGAGGGGTCACTGTTACTAGTGGGGTACCACAGGGGGCAGTATTTCGAGGGGTCACTGTTACTAGTGGGGTACCACAGGGGGCAGTATTGGAGGGGTCACCGTTACTAGTGGGGTACCACAGGGGGCAGTATTGGAGGGGTCACCGTTACTAGTGGGATACCACAGGGGGCAGTATTGGAGGGGTCACCGTTACTAGTGGGGTACCACAGGGGGCAGTATTGGAGGGGTCACCGTTACTAGTGGGATACCACAGGGGGCAGTATTGGAGGGGTCACCGTTACTAGTGGGGTACCACAGGGGGCAGTATTGGAGGGGTCACCGTTACTAGTGGGGTACCACAGGGGGCAGTATTGGAGGGGTCACCGTTACTAGTGGGGTACCACAGGGGGCAGTATTGGAGGGGTCACCGTTACTAGTGGGATACCACAGGGGGCAGTATTGGAGGGGTCACTGTTACTAGTGGGGTACCACAAGGGGCAGTATTGGAGGGGTCACTGTTACTAGTGGGATACCACAGGGGGCAGTATTGGAGGGGTCACCGTTACTAGTGGGGTACCACAGGGGGCAGTATTGGAGGGGTCACTGTTACTAGTGAGATACCACAGGGGGCAGTATTGGAGGGGTCACTGTTACTAGTGGGATACCACAGGGGGCAGTATTGGAGGGGTCACCGTTACTAGTGGGGTACCACAGGGGGCAGTATTGGAGGGGTCACCATTACTAGTGCGGTACTATGGGGTCGGTTTTGGGCCCTATTCTTAATATATTTATTAAGGACTTGGTTGTAGGATTGTGCAGTAACATCAATATTTGCAGATGACTCAAAACTATGTAAAGAAATTAACACGAGCGGACGTAAGAGGATCTGGACAAGTTGGGGGAAAAGAGGGGCAAATGAGGTGTATCACTGATACAAGTTTCTGCACTCGGGCAGGAAATACAAGTCACCACTACGTGCTAAATGGGAAACTACTGGGGACACCGACATGGAGAAGGACTTGGGGGTTTTAGTTAACTGTAAGCATTAAAGGGGTTGTCCCGCGGCAGCAAGTGGGGGTATACACTTCTGTATGGCCATATTAATGCACTTTGTAATATACATCGTGCATTAAATATGAGCCATACAGAAGTTATACACTTACCTCCTCCGGTGCTGGCGTCCCCGTCTCCATGGCGCCGACTAAAGCTGCCTTCCCCTTCCATTAGACGCGCTTGCGCTGTCCGGTCTTCTGCTCTGTTGAATAGGGCCGCTCCGGCGTGCTCGCGCCAGAGAGCTGGTCTGCGTCTGCGCAGAAGACATGTGCGGAGTGGCCCCATTCAACAGAACAGAAGACCGGACAGCGCAAGCGCGTCTAATGGAAGGAGAAGGCAGCTTTAGTCGGCGCCATGGAGACGGGGACGCCAGCACCGGAGGAGGTAAGTGTATAACTTCTGTATGGCTCATATTTAATGCACGATGTACATTACAAAGTGCATTAATATGGCCATACAGAAGTGTATAGACCCACTTGCCGCCGCGGGACAACCCCTTTAACTGCAGCAACCAGTGTCAGGCAGCTGCTGCCAAGGCCCATAGGATCATGGGGGGGGGGCATCAGAAGAGGTCTAGGGGCACATGACAAGAACATTGTTCTTCCTCTTTACAAGTCACTGGTCAGACCACACATGGGATATTGTGGACAGTTTGGGGCATCGGTACTCAAGAAGTACATATTAGAGCTTGAGCAGGTACAAGGGGGCAACTAAAGTAATAAATGGAATGGGCGGACTACAATACCCAGAGAGGTTATCAAAATTGGGATTATTTAGTTTAGAAAAAAGATGGCTGAAGGGCGACCTGATAACTATGTATAGATATATCAGAGGTCAGTACAGAGATCTCTCCCATCATCTATTATACCCAGGACTGTAACAAGGGGGCGCTCTAATAACTATGTATAGATATATCAGGGGTCAGGACATAGATCTCACCCATCATCTATTATACCCAGGACTGTAACAAGGGGGCGCTCTAATAACTATGTATAGATATATCAGGGTCAGTACAGAGATCTCTCCCATCATCTATTATACCCAGGACTGTAACAAGGGGGCGATCTAATAACTATGTATCATATATCAGGGGACAGTACAGAGATCTCTCACTGTCTATTATACCCAAGGACTGTAACAAGGGGGTGCTCTAATAACTATGTATAAATATATCAGGAGTCAGTACAGAGATCTCTCTCATCATCTATTATACCCAGGACTGTAACAAGGGGGCGCTCTAATAACTATGTATAGATATATCAGGGTTCAGTACAGAGATCTCTCCCATCATTTATTATACCCAGGACTGTAACAAGGGGGCGCTCTAATAACTATGTATAGATATATCAGGGTTCAGTACAGAGATCTCTCCCATCATCTATTATACCCAGGACTGTAACAAGGGGGTGCTCTAATAACTATGTATAGATATATCAGAGGTCAGTACAGAGATCTCTCCCATCATCTATTATACCCAGGACAAGGGGGCACTCTAATAACTATGTATAGATATATCGGGGGTCAGTACAGAGATCTCTCATATCATCTATTATACCTAGGACTATAACAAGGGGACGCTCTAATAACGGTGTATAGATATATCAAGGGTCAGTACAGAGATCTCTCCCATCATCTATTATACCCAGGACTGTAACAAGGGGGCACTCTAATAACTATGTATAGATATATCGGGGGTCAGTACAGAGATCTCTCATATCATCTATTATACCTAGGACTATAACAAGGGGACGCTCTAATAACGGTGTATAGATATATCAAGGGTCAGTACAGAGATCTCTCCCATCATCTATTATACCCAGGACTGTAACAAGGGGTAGCTGTAATAACTATGTATAGATCTATCAGGGGTCAGTACAGAGATCTCTCCCATCATCTATTATACCCAGGACAGTGACTGTAACAAGGGGGCGCTCTCTATATCTAGAGGAAAAAAGGTTTCTACATAACATAGAAGTGGGTTCTTTACTGTAAGAGCAGTGACACTATGGAAGTCTCTCCTGAGGACGTGCTGATGACAAATTGATAACAGAATATAAGAGGTTCTGAACGCCTTTCTTGAGTGTTACAATATTACTTGTTCTATCACTGATTGCTCAGAAGGATCACTGATTCTGGGATTATTCCAATGGTCCGTCAGGAAGGATTTTTTTCTCTTAAATAGGGAAAATTGGCTTCTACCTCAATTTTTTTTGCCTTCTTCTGGATCAACATTGGGCGTAATAGGCTAAACTGGATGGACATAAGTCTTTTTTCGGCTGTACATATTCTGTTACTGTATAGGTCATCAGTAGATGATGGATGGTGGTCTGCCACCCATGTCCATCAGCTGATCATCCAGTCCGCTGTTCAAAGCTGTGGGCATGACATTGTTATCAATGGATAGGGTAAGAAGAAGTGCGGACGCGGCTTCACTCCTACTGATATCAATGAGAGAGCTGCGCTGCTGCTGAAGTTCCTACCCAGGACAGGATATGCATAATAGAAGCAGGAAGCGCAGTAGTATCGCAGCTCTCCCATTGATTGCAGTGGGAGTGAAGCCGGCGCCTGCACTTCCTTCAACCCCAAACGACCAGATAATGAACAGAGCCCCCGAGCATCAGACCCCCATCCTGGTAAATGCTTTATCTGTTGGTAAGTTTTTTATGCTGGTATTGAATTGGGTATTGCGGCTTTATGAGGGGCAGGAATCCCTGGGGTACCAGAGGTGTAAATGGCAGTGGTGCAGTTAGAGGAAGCAGTAGTGTAGAGCAAGCTGTATTTGTGGGGCGCTCCTTGCCGTTGCACCGAAAAGGACTGAGTCAAAAGCCTTTTGAACCACGAAGTGTCTGTGGAGTATCGAACCACCAACGCAAACCGGAGACGTGTACCTGGGTTTGATAAAGCTGCCGAGGCTCCTGTATTGCGGGTACCCAACTTCCGCTATTGAGCATGCTCCCGAATCGGTTCAAGACCCAGGCAATACTGGATAACGCAGTTCAATAAGACACATTTTGGGTCGAGCATCATGTTGAACCGATGTACATTCCTTGTGATCGCGGCCCAGGCCAAGCACAATCGGTGCTGTAAAACTGGTGCAGCTGTTATGGATCTGTCCCCCGAGGTAAAGATAATGCCAACATCTCCTCCGGTGGAAAGGGGCTTACCACGGCCAGGAGGAGGAAGCGCTTGCATCCCAAGTCCATAGAGGGAGTCTCCCTGAGCAATATGGTAGGCGCCCCACGTTGCAGCGTATGTGGAGCTGGTGTATTTCTTTGGTTAAGTCATGCGGCGGTGACCACATTTTAGAGGGAACAAAACATTTATCCATCCCAATTCAACTGAGGTCATCGTGGCACCATCGGGGCAACTATCTGGTGAGGGATCTATACGGCACACTAGCAGGAACCAGATTGCTGATGTAGGGCAGAAAATGTGTCCCATTGAGTTAGCCATCTTCTACTTCTCTGGAAACCATTGTCAGCTGATCCTGTTCTGAAATGTGATAGGTCCTCGCTGCAAGAGATATGAGAACTCTGCACATACAATGACTTCCTGGGGAGCATGCTAGAGGAATCTGAAGAAAGAACTTGGCACAACCATGTCAGAGGACATTAGACCTTGAGTCAAGGGAACGGAAGTAAAATCCTCTATATTGAAACCAACGACTAACAACTAGCACGCCTCTTCTTCAGGGCTCTGAGGGTGCTCAACGACATTGCTCAAAATTTGCTGAAAAATGATTTGGTTATCATATAGTGACTGCACATATTTCACTGACATTCCTAATTTCCTTATGGAGTGGTCTGCAGTGTGTGACTCTCCAGCTGTGCCGACACTACCATGTTGGAAGTAGCAGTTTCACCTCCGTTGGAGAGCAATGGGTTGTAGACCATTCTTCTTATGGATCACAGTATTCTAGAAATATTTAACCCTAGTGTTACGATCGTGTGGGCAAACTAAGCACAGGGCCCACACAATCGCGACCAAAGGAGGACTGGGTATGCATACGGGTTATTGGCAAACTGACCCTGTGCTACCAGGAGGGATGACCTGGCCCTAACTAAGCGGGGAGATCGCCCCAATAATGGCAGCCCAGCGTCTTCAGATCTGGGCCCTAGCTGATCCTAGGAGCCACGCACCAGAGCAGGACGCATTCACATGCCACATGACAGGGACAGAACAACAGGACACACAGAGCCAGAATACACAGCATACAGCAGCCACAATGCAAACACTAATAGCAGATGATAAGCTGAATATAAATGCAAGGTGTTAGTTCATACATTGGCCAATGAACTTAAGCTGCAAGCCCCGGCAAGGCCCCTTGTATCTTGCAGTCCCTACACTAGCAAGACACATCTACTAGAGGGCCCTAGGGGCCAACCTAGCGCAGACATAGCAAATACACTCAGCAAACCAAACTGACACAAAATAAACGGACAAACGGACATGAACCGCAAGGCACAGATCACACAGCAAGCTGCAAGAGAACAAGTAACAGGACACATGTCACAGATACATCCAAACAGTACAAGACCAGCTTCAGCCTGACCAGGAGCTGGGTTTATATGTGAGCACAGACCCAGGGGATTGGCCAGCAGGAAGAACCACACCCAGCCAACTCAATCAATTAACCCTGAGAGTGCTGTGCTGCGGGAAGCACAGTAGTACAACATGTCTCAGCAGCACACCCTAACAGTACTTGCCCTTTAAAAAAGGGGCCTCTGGACCCTTTAAGCATAGAAAAAAAAAATTATGCAACTCCTCCAAACCGCGCACGTGTACAGGATTTATCTATAAAGGACCTGACACCAAGGCAAAGATGGCAAAATGGGAGAGAGTAAGGCAATCCACCCTACTGACATAGCGTGCACAGGACTTAGCCATACAGGGGATTGGCTAGCAGGAAGTACCACACCCAGCCAGCTCAATTAATTAACCCTGAGAGTGCTGTGCTGCTGGAAGCACAGTAGTACAACATGTTTCAGCAGCACACGTAACACCTAGGACCCATGGGTGCTGGAATACAAGTAGAGAGGGGGCACTAAAAATCAAAATATGCCCATTATGGTGCTGGCTTTTGCCAGTCAGTTATTTGTTCCCCTCTCCATGATCTTTGGACCGGTTCTTAAGATGGGAGTCCTGCACAGATTCTACACCCTACAACCAGTGCCACACTCTTCCTCCAGCAGAAGTCCCTGCATGGGGGGCAGAGCCTAGCTTAGCTGCTGAACTGAGCGGATTGTGAGACGCTCTTGTGTAAGGGGAAGCACTTGTTAGCACTACTCCCTCCCGCTACTTTTTTCATTTTCTGTCCTTGGGCAATCGGGCACCTTTGGGCATAACAGGGGTGTATTGTGCTGTCACCACTAGCACCATCCTGCCAACTATACATCATATGAGGCTTCAACAGTATGGCGCTGTGTGGCACTTCCCTTCCCCAATCCCTGCCACTAGTCTCAGACAGGGGAGCAGGGACCTCTAACTCGCGCTCCGAGACCCTCTGCCAGCCGTGGTACAAGACCTACAAAGCAGATTTCTTCAACAGCGCCGTCATCACTGATACACCCGATACGGAACTGTATATAACACTGGCCATCCTTGGGCCTTCCCAGACTGGGGTGACCTTGAGTTAGATGGTGCCCTGCACAACCTTCCATTGATTACCTAAATTTAATAGACTTTAGCCCAAGTTTCCAAGGCCTAACGAGGTTTACTTTTGTTTAGAATTACTATTCTTCAGTTCATTCTTTTCTGTTTATCTCCAGACCAATAAATGGTTCTAATTTATTTGCCATACTATAGATTCTTCTGACTATAGTAGATCTTTGAACGCTTTTTCATCCTCTTTGTAGATCAATCGATGGATCAGCTCCAAATAATATTTTGCAATGTACTATTCTATTTCCTCATCGAGCGTTTGGTGCAGATTACACGGGTCATGTGGATCGGATTTATTATTATTACAAGCCGCACATCTTCTATTTGTGAGGGGGCCCTGGTATCTGGCCCAGGGATTCCCCGGTGATCTTGGGCGGTGTTGGTAGCACGGAGACCCCAGAGAGAGCTCACACAGGGCCCGGGAGTTGACATGTATGCTTTCAGTAACGAACTTTAATAAAACTTTAAAAGAAAACAAATAAGTAATATAAGATAATAGCAGGAGGCAAAAAGGGTGGGGCAACCCCTTACACAAGTGCCGGCAAATTAATCCTTCCATTGAGAGAGTAAATTTGAAGCTCTTGAGACCAATAGAAAATCTGTAACAAGGTAACAGGGCCCTATTTACAGCACTGACATCCTTCTATGAGGAAGAACGGCTGTTGAACCCTCCTAGACTGGGTTGACCTTATGCTTGATGGTGCCCATGCAGAACCTGCCATTGATGACCCCATGGAGTAAATAATACAGCCCAAATAATACAAATGGTCCAGTATACATATAACCATTCCATATAGTGCCCAACCAATAAACGAAGGCTTAGAGCCACATCCTGCAAGCTGCCTGTTCATTGTGTGGGATTGGAAGCGCAAGTCCCAGATCCTCAGGCCATCAAAGACATGATGAACCCCTTCCAGTCCCCGTCCCCACACTAGACATCAAGGTTCCGGTGCCTCTTGGCTCCCTCTTGTTACACACAGGACTCCATGAAAATCACTAACAGGTTTGTCTCTGGGACTTTACTGATTAACAATCCTGATCCCTGAGGCCTCATTTACACCTATGTGCCCGATTTCAGCGCGTTAAATAGGAACGTTCAAAAACACTCACTTGAAGCGGTACATAATCTTTATGTTGTGCACGCATCTGCAAAAAACACATCCTCATATGGCCATTTTGATGGAAAAATAAGAATTTATGGGTTTTGAAAAGTGAAAACCCCCAAAAGGTGTCCTTGGGCTGTGTCACTAAGGGGTTAATTTCACAACTGGCAAGTCAAAGGTAGGAGACCTCTGGCTTAATCCATAGATCCCTTAAAATCTTTTGCCTTTGCACTCGCCATTCCTGAAGGGCTACTGATTCTCATTGAGGAGACCCAGCTGGTCTGGAATCTCAGGCAATGCTCCATGGGAAAAGAGGTATGCAAATCTGATGTTTTCCCTTTGCACTTACATTGTATCTGTTGCTATATTAACAGCCAGACTTGTATCAAACAGAATAGGACTCTGATGTGGACTTAGTGACCTCTCCTGGTCCATCCCTCACTTCTCCCATCACAGAAGACCACAACTCACTGATAACAGGTCTTTGAAGTGGCTGCAGGGAGAGCCAGGAGTTTTTTGCTTGTAAGTATCTGTTTCGGATTACGCCAAGTTTCAAAAGCCACACATGTTCACTTCAGCAGTTCCTAAAAGACGCTCAGCCTTTTTGTCTTGCTGATGATTGATCTCAAGCCCTTTCCTTTGGCCGAGCGCACTCATATTTAGCAGGGAAAAAGAACAGGAAAAAAAGTTTTCCGACTTTTCCAAAACTTCTCTCCTTCTGCGGAACTGACTTTAAATCTCATCCTCTGACCCCACAGGGAGTTCTGAGAATGGATTCCTCATGAATATGAGCGCAGGACCCCCCACTGAAAGCATTTCAAGTCTTTTTGTCCAGCGGAAATTACATTATAAATTCTCACAATAGGTTAGCTCAAGTTCGAGCAAGAATCCTGGTCATCCATCAGCATCAACACCACCAGAAGTCTTGTTGGAACCGACTAAGGCCGGCTACACATGAACAAGTGGCAGTGCAATCTGGCTGTGACCCCGGCCAGCGACCCCGCGCACCTGCATTATCTGTAATGCGAATGACCACGGCACTCCATCGCTGGGTGATGACGCGGGTCCCTGTGGCCCATAATTGTGTATGGGCTGTGATTGGACAACCTCTATTGACTTCAATAAAGGCCGTCTGCGCAAAGTTCGCAGCAAAATAGAGCATGCTGCAATTTTTCCTCCACTTGGGGAATATGCAATTCATATCCGCGACTGTGATGGAAAAGGCAAAAGTAAATGCCTTTCAATGCGTGTGATTTGCTGCCGATCCTCTGGCATCTGGCCGTGTGAGGCCGGCCTAAATATCCTCACCCCATCTCATCGCGCTCCATCGTCACTGATTGGCGACCAGGTGATTTTGTGCAGGAATGTCGCCTTCAATCAATGCTGACCATCTAATTAATAAAAACTTCATTCTAAGAACCCTGGTAAACCATAGAAAGAGGGGTTCTGTCTGGCAGAATTGTTGTTGCAGATTTATAACGTACAGGAGATGTGATACCGCAATTAAAGTCTATGGAAAAAAATGCAAGAAATTCTGCAAAACGTTCCGCAGAACACATTCTGTAGTGGCCCACAGTTTGGGGTCCCCTCCAGCACCTCAGAATACATGTTTTATGGTTGTTTTGTATTACTGTCTTAAATGTGGAATGCATCAGATTTATGTGTATTAGAGTTTGCAGGCATGAAAGGGTTAATGTCTGGTCATGTCTGGTGTTGTCTGGAAAATGTATCTATTTGTCTAACTGTCTATTGGTCTGTGTCCATGTGAGGTGAGGAGTTGAGTGAGAGGTGTAAAAAGTTGGTTTGAAGTGAGTTGTGGAGGAGAAGGGAGAAGAAAGAGGAACAGAGGAAAGGAGCAGAGAAGCGAGAGGAGTTGAGAAGCGAGAGGGGCAAAGAAGAGAGAGGAGCAGAGAAGATAAAGGAGTTGAGAGAGGAGAGGGAGAGATGGAGAAAGTGAAGAGATGGTCTTCCGCTCATGCCAAAGCCTAGTCATACGAGGAACCCTCCTTCTAGAAGTTGCCCTTAGGGGTTATGGAAGCCCGGACATGGTGGAAACACATGGTAGTGCAGCACAAGAACCGCAAGTATCCATAGAGAGAAACCACCAGTGTACGAGAAAAGTGAGTGTCTTACAGTAGAGAAAGAGTTTTGCCGAGAGAAAGATCTACAGATAACTGAGACTGTGGATATACAATGCCCTGAGAATCCTCACTGCTACTACACTGTACAAGTTGTTTTGTGACTGTTTATTGTTACTTCATCGAGATTTTAAGTAAATAGACAGGACCGAACGCTCCCGGTTATTGTTCACAAAATACCCTCTGTGTGTGGACTGCTTTATTCTATCGGAGTGATCTGCCAAAGAAGATGGAATGTTGGCATCATGGTGACAAACAGGACTAAAAGGTTACTAATTGGGATCTCCCCCAGCGGTAACGAGGTTGGTTTCATAGCCACCCGCAGTGAGGAGACGGTAGAGCCCTGTGACACGGTTATTTCTCTACCCTGCTGTCTCCTCGGACGCTGCAATTCCATTATTAAAAACTAAACAAAATCATTACTATTTGATAAAATCTGCAACTGATCTGCGTCCTGTGAACTAAGTCCGTGTCAAGGATCCCTTAGTCATCATCCGCTGCTGATTAGCAGTTTAGTCAGACTATATGGGTGCTGTTAGGCTGCGTCACAGGGAGACCGTTCCTACAACTGAAGGAAGCCCCAAGAGGCCCCTGGTCTTCAGCCTTTAATCTCATAGTAACATATTACGCTAGGCTGAAAATAGACAAATGTCCATCCAGTTCAGCCTGTTTTCCCCACCCTGTGTTGATCCGGAGGAAGGCAAAAAAAAGCAGAAACCAATCTGCCCCACCCCGGGGGAAAAATTTCCTTCCTGACTCCATAATGGCAGTCAGAATGATCCCTGGATCAACATTTAGAAAGTTCCTACCTGAATGTAAGACCAGGATTAAGAACCTTTCTGGTTATTTAATGTCTATATCACAGCGCTCTAGAAAGACATCTAGTCCCTCTTAACCTCCTCTATGGATTTTGCCATCACCACGTCCTCAGGCAGAGAGTTCCACAGTCTCACTGCTCTTACAGTAAAGAACCCCCTTTCTGTGTTGGTGATGAAACCTGCTTTCTTCTAGATGTAGCAGATGCCCTCTTGTTACCGTCGCAGTCCTGAGTATAAACAGATCCTGGGAGAGATCCTTGTATCGTCCCCTCATGTATTTATACATAGTTATTTGGTCACCCCTTAGCCGTCTTTTTTTCAGGGTAAATAATCCCAGTTTTGGTGCCTCTCTGGGTATTCCACTCTCTCATTCCATGTATTACTTTAGTTGCCCTTCTTTGAACCCCCTCCAGTACTGTAACATCTTTCCTGAGCACCGGTGTCCAGAACTGTATGCAGTATTCCATGTGAGGCCTGACAAGTGCCTTATATAGTGGGAGGATAATGTTCTCGCCCCTCGCCCCTATACCTCTTTTAATGCACCATAAGACTTTAATAGCTTTTGCAGCAGCTGACTGGCATTGGTTACTCCAGTTAAGTCTACAGTCCACTAGTACCCCCAAGTCTTTTTCCATATCACTTTTCCCTAGCAGTACCCCATTTACTGTATATTGGTGACATCCGGTTCTCCTGCCCATGTGCAGAACCTTACATTTATCAACATTGAACTTCATTTGCCATTTTTCTCCCCAAGCCCCCAGCTTATCTCGGTCCGTTTGTAGCCGCACATTGTCCTCCGTTGTATCTCGCTTTTAGAGGCAGTTAATCCTCCTGATGCTACCTCGTGTCAGTGCAGTGACAGCTGGGTCAAAAGGCATGTTTGGTACAGAGAGATCATGACTGCATAGAGTCAGATTAGAGGCCGAGGTCAGGACAGGAGGAGTTCATGCAATATGGTAAGCAGGCAGGAGGTCAGGGCAGGCGGTGTACAAGCAACATGTAGTCAGTTAAATGGCTGAGGTCAGGACAAGCAGAATTTAGAAAGGCTGGGTAATCAGGCAGAAGGTCAAAACCGGGAATCAAGCCAGATACAGTAACATCTTCAAAGTAACACAAGGAAGCAATTGCTCAGGCAACTTCCATTGGGAGAGCTACCTTAAATAATCCAGGAAGGGTTGAGATGGGTTGAGAACAGGAAAGCTGAATGCATGTGCTGGCCCATTAGGGATCTTTTCACATGGAATGGAATTACACTGCAGGATGCAGCCAAATTTGCAACTGTAGAATTCCGCACCAAAGTCATCAGGTCTAAGTGCGGATTTAGATGTGGAATTGCAGGCAGATTTTAGGCCATTTTCAACTCTGCATCAAAATCCTCGGCTATGAGATAGATAGGAGATAGATAGTAGATAGATAGATATGAGATAGATAGATATGAGATAGATACCATGTTTCCCCAAAAATAAGACAGTGTCTTATGTTAATTTTTGTTCAAAAAGGTTTAACTTTTTTACATGTATAACTGCCTGGACACTATTTTTATTGACTTTTTTAATTAACTGTTAGCAGGGCTTAATTTTGGAGTAGTGCTTATATTTCTGGCATCCTCAAAAAGCCTGAAAAATCATTTTGCATCCTCAAAAATTCTGGAAAATCAGGCTATGTCTTATTTTCAGGGTAAGTCTTATTTTTAGGGAAACAGGGTAAATATGAGATAGATAGATAGATATAAGAGAGATATGAGATAGATATGAGATAGATAGATAGATAGATAGGAGATAGATAGATGGATAGGAGATAGATAGATGGATATGAGATAGATGGATATGAGATAGATAGATAGATAGATAAATAGATAGATAGATATGAGATAGATAGATAGATATGAGATAGATAGAATCCTTCATGCATACTCGTCTTCTTCTCTGGGGTCCATATGTTGACCAGAAGCATTTTTGCAGTATACTTGCGGCTGATTAGACACATCCATCATTCTGCACGTTGGATATTATTGTCCATCTTATCTCTGATTTATTATGTGTGATTTCTCCGTATCAAACAGCTGGCAGCGACAGGAAGATGATCTCTGCTTACAATCAGCCATCTAGTGATACCTCTAATTACGGCTGCCGACGGGGCGGTCATCGTGTTCAGCGGGATATTGGTACCAGTCACACATTCCACCGTTGTCTCCGGGATCTTCTGTTTTGGGTCCAGAACTTTTTATTATTCCGGTTTCCGTTCCCACGTGTAATTGAATAAAGTAGGAATTGGGGGATTTTTTTTCTTTGATGGAATTTCAAAAAGTTGACTTCAGAAGTCTGACGCGGAGTCTGTTCGGTGTTATCAGCTTGTTGTTTATGGGGAGAGTCATGTTTACAGCCAGCGCTTCATATCAAAGGCCGCCGGCGATATGTGAACTGCTGAGCACCACTTCCAGATAGAAGCTTCATCTATTGCTCCTCATACTCCCGTTACCCAAGTATGTCTAATCATAGAGCCTTGTGAGATGTGGGAGTTTTCCTTCTAAGTGAACCTGAAGGCTACATGGCAACTTTTGGACATGACAGCCAGGGCCATACTTACAGCTCGTGCTTCTCTAGGCACTAAGCCTGAATATGCCGCTGTAACACCACCATACCGTGAACTCTCTGTGCCCCTCCCAAGTGATAGTAGTCCCTCTTGCTCTTGCCTCCACCATACTGTACTGGTGGTGCTGTAACACCACCATACCGTGAACTCTCTGTGCCCCTCCCAAGTGATAGTAGTCCCTCTTGCTCCTGCCTCCTCACCAAATATTAGTAATCCCTCTGTGCCCCTGCTCACCTAACAAAGTAACAGTGGTCCTGTGTGCCATTGCCCCCTTGCCAAGTAACAGTGGTCCTTCTAAACTTCTGCACCCCTCCACAAACTAATGGTGGTCCCCCTGTGCCCTTGTCCCCTTTGTTAAGTAACAGTGGTCCCTCTATGCCCTGGCCCCTTCCCCAAGTAATGGTGGTCCCTCAGTGCCACTGACCCCATTCCAAACTAGTGGTGGTCCCTCTGTGCCCCTTATCCATTTCTTCAATATCCTGAACGGTGCTGCTGCATGGACGCATGGACGGCAGTGTGCACCCTGGTTCTTCCTCCCTTCTCCTCCACTCTAGGGCATCTCTGAAAACTGGAGAAACCAAGGAGGAGATGTTAGGGGAGGAGGTAGTTTTACTGGTAAGTCCAGCAATCGCCCTCAGCACAGGAACCTCCAGTTCCTAGAGGTAATATAATAATAATCTTTATTTGTATAGCGCCAACTTATTCCGCAGCGCTTTCAGGCATGGATAAATGCAAACAATACAACAATTACAATGTGAGGACATTCAGTTTAAAACAAATGGGGTGGGGATGAGCGAGGCATGGGGAGCAGAGGCAATAGGGGATTTCATGTGGAAATCAGTGATTAGAAGGCAAACAGGGTGGGGCAGTAAGGAGGTGCGGGGGTAGAGGTCATATGCGATAGGCAGGGTGAAAGGTGTGGGGAGCCATAGGGAGGGGCAGGAGGACTAGGTCAGGGGATTTGGTATGCTTCCCTGAAGAGGTGCGTTTTTAGGGCGTGTCTGGAGTTTCCTGCATCGGGGGTTGTCCGGATGCCTTGGGGTAGAGAGTTCCAGAGGATGGGTGCTGCTCTGGTGAAGTCCTGGAGGCGAGCATAGGAGGTTCCTATTACAGGGGTGTTTAGTCTGAGTGTGTTAGCGGATCGGAGTGAGTGGGCTGGGAGGTGTACTGACAGTAGGGAGGCGATGTATGGCGTCATGCAGAGCTTTGTGAGTGAGGTTGAGGAGTTTAAATTTAGTTCCGCAGTGGAGGGGCAGCCAGGCAGTGACTGGCATAGTGCAGAGGCGTCTGAGTAATGGCTGGATAGAGAAATGAGCCTAGCTGCCGCATTTAGTATGGATTGGAGTGGACCGAGTCTGGTGACGGGGAGGCCAATGAGTAGCGAGTTGCAGTAGTCGAGTCGGGAATGGATGAGGGCGACCACGAGCGTCTTTAGCGTGTCCGTGGTGAGGAACGGCCGTAATTTAGCAATATTTCTGAGGTGCATGTGGTATGTTTGGGCCAGAGATTGGATATGGCGGGTAAAGTAGATGTCAGAGTCCAGTGTGACTACAAGGCAGTGGGCATGCTGTCTGGGGGTTATGATGGTGCCAGACACTGGAATTGAGATGTTTAGGGGAGGTCAGATGGAAAGACAAGGAAGTCAGATTTAGAGAGGTTAAGTTTGGGAAAAAGGGAGGACATGGTGTTAGGAGAGCGGACAGACAGTCGGTGATATTTTGGAGGAATGGTTCAGAGATCTCACGAGAGGAGGTGTATAGTTGGGTGTCGTCAGCGTAGGGATGGTTTGTCCAATTGTGGTAGTATAGATAGAGAAGAGAAGCGGACCAAGGACCGAGCCCTGGGGTACCCCAACAGCGAGAGGAAGTGGAGAGGAGATAGAACCAGCAAAGGAGACACTGAAAGAGCAGTCAGAGAGGTAGGAGGAGAACCAGGAGAGAGCAGTGTCCTTTAGACCAGAAGAGCGGAGTATAGTGAGAAGGAGGTTATGGTCGACAGTGTCAAATGCAGCAGACAGGTCAAGGAGGATTAGTAGGGACTAGTCACCTCTCGACTTTGAAGTCATCGGGTCATTTGATACTTTTGTAAGGGCAGTTTTGGTCAAGTGTAGAGAGCAGAAACCAGACTGGAGGTGGTCGAGGAGCGAGTTGTCAGAGAGAAAGCATGTAAGGCGGGAGTAGACCAGGCGTTCCAGTAATTTGGAGATGAAGGGGAGGTTTGAGACAGGTCGGTAGTTGGCAGCATCAGTCGGGTCCAGGTTTTTTTTTTTAAGCAAAGGGGATATGATGGAGTGTGTAAATGAGGAGGGGAGAGTGCCAGAGGTTAGGGAGAGGTTGCAGATTGTGGTGAGGTGAGTAATGAGAGCTGGGGAGAGGGACCAGAGGAGGTGAGAGGGGAGAGGGTCGCTAGCGCAGGTGGTGGGGCGGGCAACAGAAAGGCTCCTGGAGACTTCTTCCTCTGTCGTTGGTTCTAACGTAGAAAGTGAGTAAGTGCTGGGTGCAGTGCTGAGGAGACTGGGATCGGGGCTAGCAAGGCAGTTTTCAGAGATTTCTTTTTGAATGCTGTCGATTTTTTTCTTTGCAATAGGCAGCTAGTTCTCCAGCAGTCAGATCTGTCATGAGGGCCTGTTCTTTGGGGCTGAGGAGGGAGTGGAAGGTGTTGAAGAGTCGTTTGGGGTTGTGGGATAGTGAGGAGACAAGGGAGGTGAAATAAACTTGTTTGGTATGGTGAACGGCTAGATTATAAGTTTTAAGCATGAATTTGAAGTGGAGGAAGTCTGCTGGCAGCTTTGATTTTCTCCACAGCCGCTCGGCGCACCTAGAGCACCGCCGGATGAAGCGCGTTTGGGATGTGAGCCAAGGTTGCCATGGTCTGCGGTCTTTTTTTGAAAAAGGCCGTGTGTCCAGCCGAAACGTTGTCTATGTCTCTCAGTGGAATCTAATAAGAGGCATCCTCTGTGCTCTGAGGGTGTGAATTTCTACTTTTGCACCAGTCTGCTGCTCCGACTACTTTCTTTGGAAGTGCTTGAAGATTGGATCCGTGGTCGGGATCTACTTGGAGCATGCATCAGCTGTTTGCTTCCCACCAAGTTTGTGGTAAAAGTGTGTGCTGCTTCTCACATACAGTTAATGGTCTGCGGTTGATGGCACTGGTCACGGGTGATGCTGCTTCATCCAGGGCACGGCTGAGGGTGGTGTGGTAATGTTCGGCTGCCAGATTAGGGCAGGGGAGGAGAGTGATAGGGGATAGGGAGACTAAATGGTCTCACCGAACTGTTTGGTGTGGATGGACTGGAGGTTCCTGGAGGTGCGATAGATAGGAGGGCCAGGGGAGATACTAGGGTACCTGATGGAGAAAGAGAGAAGGTTGTGATCTGAGAGTGGAAGGAGGGAGTTAGTAAAGTGGAGGCAGAGCAGAGACGGGGAAAGACTAAATCGAGAGTGTTGCCATCTCTGTGAGTGGGGGAGTCAGAGATTAGAGATAAGCCGAGGGAGGAGGTAAGCGTTAAAAGCCAGGAGGCAGATGAGGAGCTGGGGTCATTAGTAGGAATGTTAAAATCACCAAGGATGAGGGTTGGGATTTCACAGGATAGGAAGTGGAGGAGCCGGGCAGCGAAGTGGTCTAGGAACAGGTGAGTGGGACCTGGGGGGCGGTAAATAACTGCGACACGCAGGGGCAGTGGGCAGAAGAGTCACAGGGTGTGAACTTCGAAGGACAGGAAGGTAAGCAAGGGAGCTGAGGGAATGACCTGGAAAGTACAGTGAGGCAAGAGGATGATGCCTACTCCTCCGCCGCGCCTGTTGTCCGATCTGGGAGTGTGGGAGAACTACAGGCCATCATAGGACATTGCAGTGAGGGAGGTAGAGGTAAACGCAACCCTGAAGACAGAAGGCATGCAACCAAAAATCACTGTGTCGCCTTGCAAACTCATATCAAGGTCAATGGGGTCACAGTGCAGGTCACAGGTTGCCATGCAAAGTTTAACCTCCGTGGATTTTTTTTGCAAACAGTGGGATGTGGTTGCAGCCACTTGTAACTCCCAATGCAACCTCATTGACCTTAGAATAAGTGTGAGATCTCAGGACTATACAGGGATCTTTGGTCGCGAGACCTTTGTCTTGGCCAAGATTCACCATGTAGACCTAGCCTTAAGAGGCCCTCTACTACGGGAGACAAAATTAGTCCAGGGACTAAAAGAGTGAGGGGAGTTGTATTACCCGGTCCTGTCTTTTCTCCATGCTTAATCTGCTTCTTCCTGGGGCGCTCTTCATACTTACAACATGGCCGCAGCGCTCCAGCCACTACTCCGTGCACACCGTGCATCAATAATTAGACACTGCATGCTGCTTTCTGATTGGCCAGCACTGCTGAAGTGATCCCCACTGGATGATTAGAGCAGCACGTAATGTCTTACACTACTGATGCACCACCACTGCTCAGTGTGTATTGCCTAGTTTACGAATTATCCTGGCCATCTCAGAAGTAAGAAGAGGGGCCTCAGGAACAAGCGAATTGGCAACCAAAACAGGATAAAGGACAGCACCAGGTAATTTAAACTTCCACCACCCCACCAGTCCCTGGACTGATTTTCTGCCTAGGACCAGAGGGCCTCTTAAGGTTACATGGTGATATCTAGGCCACAACAACATTCCCAAATTTTGTCCCGGAACCCGAGGTTCACTTTAAAGTGTTATACAGGGCTCTCACTCCTCTTAGGCAGTGTTATACACCAGTTTTAGGAGTTTGGTTCCAGTTCGGTTTGAACTAATTCGGCCAGAAAATTAACTTTTCAAAAGTTCTCTCATCACTACCTACTACCTTTCTAGAGACAATTACATAATTGATAACTCAACCCCTTAATTCTTTAGAAAAAACTGCATCATTATAACTTCAATCTATCAACTACCTAGAAACAATGAGATCATAAGGGGCTCAGCCTATCAACCTCCTAGAGACAATGGCATAATTGGGGAGTCAACCTATCAGCTCATTAGAAACAATGAAATCATTAGAAATTTAACCTTTCAGCTTCCTAGAAACAATGACATCAGAGACTCAACTTCCCCAAAACAATGACATCATTGGAAAATCAACCTATCAAATAATTAGAAATAATGATATTGTTGCAAATTCAACCTATTGACTTCCTAGAAACAATGATGACATCATTTGAGATTCTACCTATGAGCTTCCTAGAAACAATGACATCATTGGGAATCCAACCTACCAACTTCCTAGAAACAATGGCATCATTGTAAATTTAACCTACCAACTTCCTAGAAACAATAACGCCATCAGGATCTCAACCTATCAACCTTCTAGAAACAATAACATTGTTACCTCAACCTATGAGCTCACTAAAAACAATAACATCATTGTAAATTCAACCTACCACTAGTGTTGAGCGAACTGAACTGGTAGAACCCTGTTTTGGGTTAAACTTTGCTAAAAGTTTAATTTGGCATGAACCCAAGCTGAGCTTTAAGCAAAGTTCTACCCGAAACATGGTTCAATGGTTCAGTTTGCTCAATACTATTCGATACCACTGTCTAAGTGCCCTGTATTACACTCTTACAGCTCTTAGACAGTGCTATACACTGTTTTAGGAGTTTTGGTAAACTTCCAGGTTGGTTTGCACTAATTCGGACCTAGCCAAACTTTTCAGAAGTTCACTCACCTACCACCTTCCTAGAAACAATAACATCATTGGGAGCTCAAAGTATAACATCATTAGAAACAATGACATCATTGCAAATTCAGCCTACCAACTTCCTACAAACAATTACATCATTGGGGTCTCAGCCTATCAACCTCCTGGGAACAATGACATTATCCGGGATTCAACTTATCAACTTCCTAGAAACAGTGACATCATTGGGGACTTAAACTATCAACCTACCAGACACAATGACATCACTAAGGATGTAGCTTAGTGCAGTATGAAAGATAAGTAAGGCCACACAGAATGGTCGCCTCTGCCATATGTAGACTGAACGTATAGAGGTTGTTTGATTAAACTATTGATAACCTATCAGGATAAGTCATCAGTAGTAGATTGCTGAGTGTTTATTGCCTTGGACCCCCTGTCAATCAGCTGTTTGTCGGGTCGGCGTTCTTGTGCTTCAAACGGATTCCTGCTCCATTTTTACTTTAGTGACCAGGCTTCATATTCCCATTCCTTTCAAATGGGACTTGGCCTGCAATACCAAACTTAGCCACTACAGTAAGATTGGAGCTGTCTGCTTCCTGCAGAATTCAGTTCTGCCCAGCGAACAGCTAATCGGCAGGGGGATCTGGCAACAGACCCCCACTAATCTGCTATTGATGACTTATCCTGAGATTAGGCCATCAATAGTTTACAAGTGGACAACTCCTTTAAAAATGAAATAGACTCCTGAAATGTCGCCCTCTGTGACCACCACAGCACGGGGTTCTGTTTCCACAGACTTCAGTAGTAAAAATACATCCTAAGGAGGCGAGCCCGCACAAACTCAATCATTTTACCAGAAGGAAGTAATACTGTTAGCGCCCATCTTGACAGTGGCACGCTGCCACCACAGAATTGGTAGGACGCCCAGGTGTACCTGAATATCAGGGCGCAGTGCCGAAACATCAAAGACGCCGCCGTCTCCTCATTCAGATCTCTCAGAAACATTTTAACGACTGAAAATTAAAATAAGCTGTCAGTCCAGCGAAAAAAGATCAAAATAAATCAGCCTAACGACCTGCAGATGTCTGGAGGGAAAACGGTGGAGTCACTTATTTCAAAGACAGATCTACCTTTGGTGTTTAATAGCTGCGATGGCGAGGTGCCACCGAGCGCCGCTCCGACCCACGTAGCCAATGCGTGTCTCCTAGTGGCGGGCCCCCTACCTGCCAGATCAGTCACCACCGCGGGATCTAACGATTAATGGCAGGTGCGTCCGGGATCCAGGGGTTAGTTTATCATAAGACGGATTCTACAGGCGTTACGAAGGTCAGATCGGAAAGTAGTCCTGGGAGACGGAGATAGTCACACAAAGATCAGCAACAGCAACAAACACACAAAAACATCGTCCCTGGATGACGCACAGAGGTCTTACAGCAGAAAGGATAAGAGGGGTTGTAGGAGCTTACAGTCTAAGAGGAAACATGTGGACACAAGAGCTTACAGTCTATGGGGAGGGAATAGGGGGGCACAAGAGCTTACAGTCTATGAGGAGGAAATATGGGGGACACAAGAGCTTACAGTCTATGAGGAAACATGTGGACACAAGAGCTTACAGTCTAAGAGGAGGAAATATGGAGGACACAAGAGCTTACAGTCTATGGGGAGGGAATAGGGGGACACAAGAGCTTACAGTCTATGGGGAGGAAATAGGGGGACCCAAGAGCTTACAGTCTAAGAGGAGGAAATAGGGGGACACAAGAGCTTACAGTCTATGAGGAGGAAATAGGGGGACACAAGAGCTTACAGTCTATGAGGAAACGTGGACACAAGAGCTTACAGTCTATGGGAAGGGAATAGGGGGCACAAGAGCTTACAGTCTATGAGGGGGAAATAGGGGGACACAAGAGCTTACAGTCTATGAGGAGGAAATAGGGGGACACAAGAGCTTACAGTCTATGAGGAAATAGGGGGACACAAGAGCTTACAGTCTATGAGGAGGAAATAGGGGGACACAAGAGCTTACAGTCTATGAGGAAATAGGGGGACACAAGAGCTTACAGTCTATGAGGAAATAGGGGGACACAAGAGCTTACAGTCTATAAGGCAGAAATATGGGGGACACAAGAGCTTACAGTCTATGGGGAGGAAATAGGCGGACACAAGAGCTTACAGTCTATGAGGGGGAAATAGGGGGACACAAGAGCTTACAGTCTATGAGGGGAAATAGGGGGACACAAGAGCTTACAGTCTATGAGGAAATAGGGGGACACAAGAGCTTACAGTCTATGAGGAAATAAGGGGACACAAGATCTTACAGTCTATGAGGGAATAGGGGGACACAAGAGCTTGCAGTCTATGAGGAGGAAATAGGGGGACACAAGAGCTTACAGTCTATGAGGAAATAGGGGAACACAAGAGCTTACAGTCTATGAGGAGGGAATAGGGGGACACAAGAGCTTACAGTCTATGAGGAAATAGGGGGACACAAGAGCTTACAGTCTATGAGGAAATAGGGGAACACATGAGCTTACAGTCTATGAGGAAATAGGGGGACACAAGAGCTTACAGTCTATGAGGAGGGAATAGGGGGACACAAGAGCTTACAGTCTATGAGGAGGGAATAGGGGGACACAAGAGCTTACAGTCTATGAGGAAATAGGGGACACAAGAGCTTACAGTCTATGAGGAGGAAATAGGGGAACACATGAGTTTACAGTCTATGAGGAGGGAATAGGGGGACACAAGAGCTTACAGTCTATGAGGAGGAAATAGGGGGACACAAGAGCTTACAGTGTATGAGGAGGAAATAGGGGGACAGAAGAGCTTACAGTCTATGAGGAAATAGGGGGACACAAGAGCTTACAGTCTATGAGGAAATAGGGGGACACAAGAGCTTACAGTCTATGAAGGGGAAATAGAGGGACACAAGAGCTTACAATCCAAGAAGAGGAAATAGGGGGACACAAGAGCTTACAGTCTATGAGGAAATAGGGGGGGGGGGCAGAAGAGCTTACAGTCTATGAAGGGGAAATAGAGGGACACAAGAGCTTACAGTCTATGGGGAAATAGGGGGACACAAGAGCTTACAGTCTATGAGGAAATAGGGGGGCACAAGAGCTTACAATCTATGAGGAGGAAATAGGGGGACACAAGAGCTTACTGTCTATGAGGAAATAGGGGGACACAAGAGCTTACAGTCTATGAAGGGGAAATAGAGGGACACGAGCTTACAATCTATTAAGGGGACACAAGAGCTTACAGTCTATGAGGAGGAAATATGGGGACACAAGAGCTTACAGTCTATGAGGAAATAGGGGGACACAAGAGCTGACAGTCTATGAGGAGGAAATAGGGGGACACAAGAGTGAGTGGCACAGGGTGGAGGCATCGGTTTAATAAAGGGTTTAGGTAAAATGAAATGAAAGGTTTTGGCCCGGTGTTAGTCAGTAGAGCAAAGTGTGATGAGAAACCAAGTGATCCTGTAGATATGAGACCTCTTACTGACTGACAAGAATCCATGATGTTACAGCGAGCTTTCAGATCTTCTATGGAGCCTTCATCAGGCTTAATGAAACTGATTTGGATGATAGATATGCCCCATCCAGCGTGATGAAGGCTCCATAGAAGATGTGAAAGCTCGCTGTAACATCATGTATGTTTGTCAAACAGTAAAAGTATCATATCTACAAGATGACTTAGTTCCTCTTACTTAGGCTGCCTGTCCACGGGCGTAGCGATATCCCGCGGGAGCCGCCGCCCGGGAGCAGAAGCCAGCAGCCTATCTGCCCATTGTGGGACGAGCCCTGATCTTTATTTATCCCATTTTTGGGAACATATAATATTTTGATCATCTTTTATTACATTTTTTAGCTCGTTTTTTCTCACGGTGATCACTGTGTGGTAGAAATAATATGTTAAATAAATTCTGCGGTTCAGTACGATGACATCATTACCAAATTTATATAGTTTTTTTAATAACTTGCTACTTTTTCACACTTTTTTAAGAAATATGTTTTTTTTTGTATCATCACATTCAAAGACCCCTAACATTTTTTTCTGTTCACTGTGCGATTTGGGGTTTTCTATTTTTGGGAAAATTCTACTTTTTATCGGTGCCATTTGGTGATCCATATGACTTTTTTATCGCTTTCTATTACGATTTTTTGTGAGGTGACATGTACACAATTAGATATTTTCAGCCTCGTTTTTTTCCACGATGTGCACCGTAAATCCCTACGAATGCGCTGATACCAGATTTGTGGTGATTTTTATTTTGGATTATTTTTTTACATAGTAAAGGGTTAAAGCTAAAGTTGTAACATTTTTAATTTTCTTTACACTTTTTTAACTATTAATTTTTGTCCCACTAGGGGACTTCAGTATTTCTACCTTTGATGGTTCCTATCATACACTGCTATACTTAAGTATAGCAGTGTATTATATGGCTTATGATGCTCAGCTAGAGGCTGAGCCTTATAGGTCACATAAGCTGGCAGACTTGGAGACCATCTTCAAGCTTCCATGATCGCATCGTGGAGGTCAAGTGGGTGACAGAGGGAACTCCCTCCCTCTGTCGGCCTTTTACATGCCTCCATCACATTGACCACAGCATGTGAAGAGTTAAACAGCGAGGATCAGAGGTTTCTCTGGTTGTCGCTGTTAGAGCAGGAAGAGCCATAGCGTTCTCTAATGCAGCGTCGTAAAAAGGCACAGAATCAGAATAAAGCCCATTAGTGATTGCTGTCAAAAGACGTACGGGCGGTCACTAAAAGAAGTCTATCACTTGGGGCTCATTCACAGGAGCATATGTGCTAACTGTATTATGTGCGTATTTTTGATGGCTGTAATATGGAGTGAGTAGAAGCCGTTGATTTCAAGGGTTTATCCACATGTGCGGATTTTTCACCCCATTTTCGGCCGTGTAAGAAAAAATGCAGCCTGTCCTTTTTTGGTCCCTAATATGGACCAAAGTAGCCCAGTGTCTCAAAGCACACCCTTTTAGCTGGATGTAGAATCATAGATTGGTAGAGCTGGAACGGATGTCTGGGGTCATCGGGGCCTCCGGAGTCATCGGGTCCAACCCCCTGCTCAGTGCAGGATCACTAAATCATCCCAGACAGATATATTTGTCCAGCCTTTGATTGAACACTTCCATTGAAGTAGAACTCCCCACCTCCCGTGGCAACCTGTTCCACTCATTGATCCCCCTCACTGTCTAATATCTAATCTGTGTCTCCTCCCTTTCAGTTTCATCCCATTGCTTCTAGTCTTTCCTTGTGCAGATGAGAATAGGGCTGATCCCTCTGCACTGTGACAGGTAACGTGTGTTCCACTCACTG
>NC_089839.1:11175652-11188152 GCF_035609145.1 Eleutherodactylus coqui
GATGTGAATGACTAACTAATCATCTGTCATCATTCAGCATTTACACTGTAAGATCATGGAGAATCAGAAGATGTAAATCGGCCCGAAGTCTATAATGTAACTTGTTCTACCATTTACATATGGGATTCCCCAGAAGCCGCCAACAATTTGTCAGCATGGCGTTTTCCCGCTGCTCAATCACCCAGGATTTACTAAGTGTAAACCAGGAGGGAGCGTGGCGAGCGGCGCAGGGTCACTGCGCCCCGCTAACATAGCTGCTGCTCTTTCATTGCAAACAAACGGATTATTTAAAGGGAAGCGGGCATCAAGTGTTTACAATACAATCCACAATCAGCCTCTAACTGCGCCGCTAATGAATCTCCTTATCGCTATGTGGTTCTGTCATCCGTGTCGCGGTATCTCTAGAATCGGCTCCGGAAATTTTCCTGCGTTGTATTACAATGAGCTGAAGAGTGTCAGATTCTGCAAAAAAGAGTCAGATGTTTCCCTCGGCGCCGCGCCGGCCGCCCTGTTCTTGATTGGCATGCATACTGATTCCTCCTCTTCGCTGTAATCTCGTGCGGGCGCTGTAGTAAGCCCCGCCTGCGCCCACACAACTCAACGCTTCCCTACTTGCTAAAACCCCAGCTGCGTACTGCGCATGCGCCTTGAGGATCGTTACTCCCACTGTGCCCGAAGTTAGATGACTGGCGGACGATCATCAGGGTGGATTTACATGAGCGTGTTTATGTGTGTACAATTGTGCGCACAAAAACACGCGTCTATTTGAACCGTTGGTTCCCCATTGGTGTGTTCACATGTCTGTGTTTTACAGGAGTGCAAATGTGCGCACCACAAAACATAGGACATGCGTGCACCGTAGGTCCATGGTGCGCGTCAATATTCCCCAACGGGGAGTCCCCCTGTCACTGAACACTGTGACAACCCTGTCACAGTGTTCAGTAACAAGGGGATTCTCCGCAGGGAGTAAAGAATCCCCTGCCACAGCTGTGACAGCTGTGGCAGAGGATCGCAATGTTCTCCCATTGCCCTCAATGGGACCGGCATATCTGCAGTTCCATTTAAAACAAGGGGCTGCTGGCAAGCACTGCAGGAATTTTCGGTGAAGAGCTTTAAATATAAGCCCTTCCCTGAAAATCATTCCCTACAATGTGTTAAAAATAAAAAAGAAATTATACTCACCTCTCCTCAGCTGCCGGGGCTCCGGCGCGTACAGCCTGTCTTCTCCCTGCACTGCTCTGAAGCACTTTCAGCAGACGGGGATTTAAAATCCCATTCTGCTGAAAGGGCTGTTTCTGATTGGCACAGCGCTCAGCCAATCACAGACAGCCCTCAGCCACTCATTGAATGGCAGCTGAGTGCTGCCTGTGATTGGTCACAGCACTCAGCCAATCACAGGCAGCACCTGTGATTGGCTGAGTTATGTGGCCAATCACAGGTAGCACTCAGCTTCATTCAATGAATGGCTGAGCGCTGTCTGTGATTGGCTGAGTGGGGGAACCCCTCCATCCCCGCTGAGATGAAAGGAGTCTCTCTCTCTCCTCCTGGAGCAGCAGAGCTTTTTTTCAGCAACACGCAGCTCCTGATCGAGTGAATGGGTGATTTCAATGCTAATTAAGCTCGGGACCTAATTGCAGAAAATCGTTCATTCACGCAATTTTCCGGTGAACTAGCTGCAATTTTTTTGTGCAGCTAACTTCTGCGTGATTTTGACACCCATATGAACGAGCCCTTAGGCAGATTGTTAACAATTCTCTGATGATTTGTATTTTAATTTTCACTGTCATGATATGCAATGATCCTTGCAGCGCCTAATCCCCGGTGATGTGTTATGGGAGCAGGAAAACAGGATCCACCAGCAGAATGGATCCATGTAATGATGGACCCATACGGACCCCTTTGACTATAATGGGTCTGTTCAATTGCCGTCCGGCATCTCACAGAAAGAAATAATGCTGCATGCAGCGCTACTTCATGCTGGGTTTTATTGGTACTACTCAACAGAATCTCAGGCGCTGATATGAACAAGCACTAAGCCGAATAATAGTCTGACACTTCCTGTTCTGTAGAGAAAACTTCTCAGCTGTCATCTCATTATCATCACAGGCAGGATTACACTGAGAGGTGACACCAATATAGGGATAACACAGGTCCACCATTCACAATAGGTGATGTCACAGCTCACCTCCTCCTCCTTCCTGCAAGTGGTCACAGAGCATGTCTACAACAGTCTGCCATAAAAGTACATATGTGATGTATGCACATTAAAAAAAAAAGTTTTTTAACCATTTAAGAGACATACAAATTTAACATTACTTATCAACATTTTGAGGAACACTTCATACACCATAGATACCCCCACAAATGACCCCATTTTAAAAACTACACCCCTTAACGTATTCACTGAGGGGTGTCAGGAGTATTTTAACCCCACAGTTTTTTTTCAGATAATAATGCAATTTAGAGGAGAAAAAATAAAATTTCATATTTTTGCAAATATTTCATTTAAAAGACATATTTTTTTTCTGTAGTGCACATAAAAATGAGGATTTACACCCCAAAGTGGATACCCCTGTTTGTCCCGTGTTCAGAAACATACCCATTGTGGCCCTAATCTTGTGTCCGTATGCACAACAGGGGCCCAAACCAAAAGGAGCAGCCGGTGGCTTTCAGAATATTTAGCTTGAAGGTGATTTAGCCCCCATAGCACACTTGTAGAGCCCGTGAAGAGGATCCAGCAGTGGTGCCGGCAGAGAGTGTAGAAGTGCCGAAGACGGAATGTACGGGGTCCACTCGAGCCTAAGCCCGGTGGGAGAAGAGCCGCCCCTGATCTCAGGCAGCGCTCAAGCGGCAGGAGCGGGGCAGTGCAGGAGCTGGTTGTTAGCAGGAGCCCCCAGCAGCGTACTGTCAGGCGCTCGTCAGCGGACAACTGGATAGGTCAGCAGTGCGGCCATTTAATGGGCCGCATGGTGGTGGGAGCGCGCCTCGTGGGAAAATAAGATGGCGCCGTGGTGCCACGTGGGCATGTACGCCATGCTCAAGGTGATGCTGCCATTGTAGGGGAGGCTACAGGGGGAGCGAGTGGGGGGGGGGGGTGAGGAATCAGCAGACAGCATGGAGGGGGTGGGGAGTGGGTCCCTTTTCAGCGGCCACAGTAGTGCGAGTGGCAGCATCGGGGGCAGGGGTAATGGGGGGCATGGGGAGACCAGGAGAGACTATGTGGGCAGGCAATAGCATGGGCAGGCGAGCAGGCTGCCCTTCAGGAGGGGAGAGGTTGTTAATTTGGAAGGGGGATTGGGCAACTGGCGTTTGCAGCAAATGGCACGCCAGGGGTCAGACAGGACTCAGCGGCAGGTAGAAACAGGAACTAGGCCGGGAGTGCAGGCTGGCCCACGCAGGGACAGGTTCAGTGGCATCGATATGCCTCCAGGCAGTTATGATAGGGGAGTCGGCATAAGGGTTCATATAGGATCCAGTAGGGGTCAGGGGGGCCGTTTCCTAGGGAAGGGGGGCATCAGGTCGGATAGAGAGTCTGAGCATGGTGAGGGGAGGAAGAGGGCCAGGAGGGAGGCTCAGCACGAGCTAGTTGACAGACGAAGGTGTGGCTACAGCACGCCAGGTGTATGCGCCAGCAACAGAGCGAGCCCAGGGATGGCCACCCCAGTGGGACATTTAGCTGGAATACGCGAGGCGAGCAGCGGTGGTGGGTCGAGCAGGTGCATGGAACGGCCTTACTGGTCAGTGCATCACCGTCCGTCATTGGACTCTTACTCTTCAACAGGAGATAAGCACCTCCGCAGAGGAGGTGGTGTTCGTGCATTGGAGTGGCCAGAAAAGGCTAGGGTAGGAGTCCAAAGGAGCCAATTTCAACAGGAAGTGTTGCAGGCCAGAGGCACTCAGCTTGCTTCAAGATCATGTGACACGCCCATAGGACGAGTGGCAAAGACCACATTGTAGCCAGAGAACGGTCGGGCCGGGGAGTTGACGTATCAATCAGCGGGTGATACATTGTGGGACCACTGTGCAGGACAGTGTTTTCGTAGGGGCATTAAAGGCCTTATTAAAACATTTTGAGAAAAAAGGAGGGCCGGCAGTGCCCGGTGGATCACCAGGTTGGGTCAGCCTGCCTGAGGGACTGAAACAGGTTTTGGCGGCTGGTAGTGCATCAGGAGGCATGGGTAGCCCACCAGTAAGCGGACCCGCGATAGAAGGTCTCAAATTCGCAGATTCAATATTTTGCGGCGTGGCCCCACTAGACAGGGGCCTACCAGCGGAAATGGTGGAGAATATAAAAAAGAGACTCTACGTCGATATATGGTCACTGATATCGGTTGATCACGTAGCGGTCAATAAAGAACATTTCACCGAATGAGGTGTGGATGAGAAGCCGAAGACTGGCTCCAAGCTTTTTTGGTGCTGCCGCATATTACATGCCAGCACCAAACCAGAAAAAGGTCCAGAATCGATGCTTTACATCAATACGATATTCAGCGCCTACAAGCTGCACAGAGGTGCAGCATAGTGGTGATATGACGAGGATTTCTGTTGTCAGGCACAGGACACACTAATTGGGCCTCAAAGGCTACTGATGCGTGGATACAATTGATCCTGGTGCAGCGCCTGCAACAGGGCCCCTTCCCCATAGGAGCCGTGGTGGCCGGACAAACGTCCGCCGCAGCACCCGCAAAATCACTTGGCTCTTGCTGGGCATTTAACGAGGCTCACTGCTGATTCTAAGCCGCTTGTAAGTTCAGGCATGAATGTTCCATCTGCGCGGGCTCCCACACTGTAACGCATTGTTTCCGCAGCAGAGAGCCCCTGGCGCAGTGGGCGCTACCAGCGCTGCAGCGCACGCCGGTGAGAGGCAGGTACCTACAGCTATGGCTAGCCAGGTACCACAGGAAGGAGGAAGCAAACCTGTTCAGGGAGGGGGTTCTCTGAGGGGTTTGTCATTCCTTTCACCCATCAGACGTCCCTGATGTTATGCCCTAACCTATAATCCGCGTTGGACAATACACCGCTAGTTAGAGAAAAGTTGCTAAAGGAAATGGAGCTCGGCCGCATGGCTGGACCTTTCCCAGAACCACCTTTTGCGAACTTGCGGGTTTCTCTATTGGGACTGGGTCCCAAGAAAGATACAGGCAAATTCCATTTGATCCACCATTTATCCTTTCCCGAAGGGGAGTCGGTAAATGATGGCATATCAAAAGAGCAGGCCGCGGTCTCCTATACGTCTTTTGACCAGGCTGTACAGTTGTTACAGGCTGCGGGGGCAGGGGCTCAGTTGGCAATGGCTGACATCGAGTCGGCTTTTCGCCTGCTGCCGGTGCTCCCCGACTGTTTCCATTTGTTAGGATGCAGACCCGATGGTCAGTTTTTCGTAGATATGTGTTTACCGATGGGTCGCTCGATCTCGTGTTTTTATTTTGAGTTATTCAGTCCATTCCTGGACTGGATGTTAAAGTACGAGACGGGTTTAACATCGGTAACACACTATCTGGATGACTTCTTGTTCATTGGCCCCAAAGCATTGACGGATTGTGCCTTTTTGTTGTTGACGTTTTGGAGGTTAATGGGCCAGTTGGGCGTCCCGGAGGAAAAAACAGTGGGGCCCGTGTCGTGCTTAGTCTTCTTGGGCATAGAAATCGACACGGCCTCCATGGTTTTCCGGTTGCCAGATGACAACGTATCCCGCCTGAAGCGGATGGTGGACGAAGTGGAAAGTCCAAAAACGGCCACACTGCTCCAGATGCAGGTGCTTTTGGGCCTGCTAAATTTTGCATGTAAGGTAATTCCAATGGGACGTGCCTTCGCTCGTCGGCTGTCACTAGCTACCGTGGGGGTAAAAGTGGCGCACCATTTTATAAGAATCACCCGGCAGATAAGGGCAGATCTGCATCTATGGAAACTTTTCCTGCATTCCTTCAGCGGGCGGGTGATTTGACTGAGGGAGGAAGCATCAGGTCCAGAGCTCAGCCATTTCTCGGATGCGGTGGGAGCATGCAGTTTTGGAGTGATTTTTTGGGGCCATTCAGGCAGGGCCTCCTGGCCGGCAACATAGATAGAGAGAGGGGGGGGGGGGGGGGAACATAACGCTGCTGGAGTTTTTCACCATTGTGGTGGCTTTGGAGGTGTGGGGGACGGAGTTAAGAAATCCAAAAAATTTGGTGGTGGTCGGGCATCTAGCGGGGGTAGACTTTTTGTTAAAATTACACTGTGAGGTCGACGTTACAAAAGCTTTTGTGTTCAGGCAGATTATAAAAGGCTGGAAGAAGGACCGGGTGCGGGTAGATAGCCCCCGCCCTATCACCTTTCCAGTATTGGTCTCGCTGTTAGAGGTTTTAGAGACTACTGGTACAGATGCGTCGGAGACACTTTTGTTTCAGACGGGTTTTGCATTAGCCTTTTTCGCGGCCCTGAGGATAGGCGAACTTGTGCCTGCGAGCAGAAGGAAGCCAGGGAGCCTCCAGCAGACGGATGTGTTAGTCGACGAGGGCAAGGTCCAGGTATGCATCAGACGGTCAAAAACGGGCATGTACGGAAGGGGGGAATGGATTTCCATCATGGCGCTGGGTTCAGGCTGGTGCCCCGTTTGGTTAGTAAAACAGTACATTTCCCAAAGAACAACCTCTGAACATTTTCTAGCGCACACGCCGGGTCTCCCTCTAACGCGTTTTCAGTTTTCGGTAGTTTTGTGTGCGGCTTTAGTCAGAGCGGGCTTGCAAGCCAAGGAGATTGCCACGAATTCTTTCAAGACCGGTGCGTCGACCATGGCGTACAACTGCGGGGTTGACAAGGAGGGTATAAAACGCCTGGGCAGATGGAAGTCAAATGCGTACAAGTCCTACATTAGCCTGGATCTGAAGGTTGTGGGCAAGTTATAGCGAGCACATTATAGTGCAGACGTTCAGACGCTGGGTAGCGGGTTGCGTTTTTGGTAGTTTATAAAAGGCGAGGGCGGTGGATTGCTGAGCGGTTGTTTCTTATTGGGTTATTTGTTTCAGCGGATACATGGCAGGTCTGGATCATTGGCCATTCATACATGCACTGGGCAGAGAGACAGGCGCTAATTCGACCAGTCAGAGGAGGACTGGGCCTCAAGGGAGCAACCGTGCACTGGTTAGGCATTAGAGGCCTGCGATGGTTTAGACTATTACCGGAAGTCATACGCGTCAGCAAACGGCCGCAAAGAAGCCAGACGATCAGAGGCCATTGACAGAGTTAGAAAAGTAATCAATGCTAAAGTGTCAAAGTTCGTTCAAGAGTTAGCAGGGATCGTCATTGGGAACTGGAGAATATGGAAAGGAGTGCTTTGCGGGAAGATGGCGTCCACCTAAATGATATTTTTGTTTCCAGGTTACATTACAGATTAGAGGCAGCAATGGAGCGAGGCAGTGGGGAGGGGCGAAGCAGCCCGTTTAGGTCGGGGCTTACATACGCCTTGGGGGTTTAAGAAAGAAAGTTAGGTTTAAGAAAGCATGGGGAGAGAGTTAGGTTTAACCCTTTGCAATCCAATTTTAGATTCAGGGTTTCCTAGGGGGCTTTCTCTTTCTGCCATTATACAATGGCACCATCTGCTGGCTAGAGCCAGTACTGCAGTATGGGACATACTGGAGAGGCCCGCGACAACAGAGCAGCCAGTAATATACAGTAAGAATACCCTGCCGGATGTCTTCCGACATCAGGACTGTACAGCCTTCAATCAGAATGTCTTCAGACATCAGACAGTGGATTGGAAAGGGTTAAAGTTGAAAGTTTTAAAAGTTATTTGTTATAATATTAATATGATAAAGCTGTGGCCGCCCCACGTTCAAAAAGCCAGGGTGTTTTTTATTTTATTAGAGGGAGTAGAGAGGTGAGGTGTGCCTCCAGTCCCTGAGGATTAAAGCCCTCAAAGCCAAGACGTAAAAAGGCAATGGGGCCGTCACTAAGGGGTTAAGGGGTCTGCATTATTTTGGCGATATGCAGAAGGGGGCCGTATGTATGCCTTATACATATGGGTGGGGTCACTGTCAGCCCAGTGCTAACTGATTCCAATGCTAACCAGCAGAACTGTGAATGCAGCTTTGGCTGTGAATGGAGCATAACAAATGATATACAGTAGCTGTGGCTAATCTGATGTTTAACCCCCGGTGAACCGACACTGTGTGCTTCCATATGTGATGCTGGAGAGCCTGCTATCTCCCTTGTGGTTGCAGGTATACAGTCCGGCACCTCACAGTCCTGTCCCAATAATAATCTGTTACCGTCACAATAAGCCAAGCATTTGTTTGGAGAGGCGCGTCGACTGCCGAAATGAGAACTTATCCCCGTAATCCTTTTTCACATCAATACGGCCAGATTGGAGCGCTCTGTGGAAAAAATTCCTGTCTATTTTCAGAAACAGATAAAAGCGTTGAGATTACACGTTGCAAGTCTCAGACAGAAAACTGATGGAAAAACCCGTGCAGCCGCGCCGCTGACCCCCCGCCTCTCCGTCTAATGAAATTCGGAATCTTGTTTTTAACCCCCTGCCCCCACCCTGATCCGGACGCATTAATAACATCTGCAACATGTAAATGCTTTTTAAAAAAAAAATGTTTATACAAAGTTGTGCGGACGGACTTTGTTTTCAGCTAAAATTGTAAAGTTTTGGAAAACGTTAACTTTCGCTATTTTTACTCGCGTTTTCCGATGGACGCTTCATCTCTGGTAAATACAGCAAAACGTAAATCCGACAGGGATGACTTCCCTCCGCATCTGCGCTCACAGCTTTAGGAGATGGTGATCGGCGGTCCGTGGGATTGTTATTTCCAGCTTTCTCAGCTCCAGATGGGCAAAGCTGACCGAGTGCTGCAGCAATATAAAAGAAGGGACTGGATCACTGACTAGGCGGGGTTCGTGGAAAGCTGGGTGACACCTGTAGGGGTTGACATACTGTATATTTCACCCAGCTTGCCCAGGCTTCAGTTTTGCAACCACATAAGAGCAGTGGATGCATCACTAACTGGAAAGGATGGTTTGCCTTACAGGAGTCGGGGAAAGTTGGGTGAGACCCATAAGAAAGCTGTAATGCAGACATATACCACCCAGCTTTCCTGGGAACACATATATCAAAAATATCAAGATTACTCCCCTCCCCATCTACACTCAGGACTTCTCTATTAGAATGCCTTCCTGTTTTTGTACATGCAGTGGCAATTTTTTTTTTTAATGTTAGGCCATGCCCCTTTTACACTGAACCACGCCCCTCACATACTCACGCAGTAATAGTGACCGTTAGTGAATCCATCTTAGCAATGGTATCCATTAGTCTTGGGCCCCCATAGCAAAACTCAGAAATGTCCCTTCCCCTCTTTGTATCAAAATACTAACGACCACCTGTCTGCGAGTGACTGCGTGAGTTACTTGTGATGATGTCACCGTCATGTGATCAGTCACCGGGACTCTGAGCTCCACCCCTGTTTACATGATGGTGACGTCATCACAGGTTTTAAAACAACCAGAGCCTGACAGCTGGACCTGTGATGATGTCACTGTTATGGGATCAGTCACATGTGTGACATGCGTGTAGCAGAGCTGGGTGTGTGACAAGTGTGTAGCAAAGCTGTGTGTGATGTGCGTGTAACAGAGGGGTGTGTGTGTGACGCAATATTAGTAAGTGGTGTATCACCAGAAACACTGATGCTAGTATCTATTCTATAAGACAATTTACATAACACGGCGGGCTTAGATACAGCAACTCGAGTATACCTCTAAGTAATGTAGTCATTGTATAATAGCCAGATTCCAGCTCTACGCAGGGATTACAGTTCAGTTACCTCCAGTGATTGCTGGGAATGTTTTCTCTGATCGGAGTTGTGCATTTTTGTTTTTATTCTCTCTGGACCCAGACTGCCACAAAGAGTTCAACCAGCCACAACTCATCTCTGTATACTTTCCCCCCAACCTGCCGCTACCCCAATGATCCTCTCATTGTCCCCCCATAGTACAGTGCACCCGAAAAATATTAATTTTCCCTGTGTCTCTGGTTAGTGACGGCCCTGTTTGGTGACATCTTCTCTGATTGGTGCCAATCTTTCGACCCAGACTGCTTTGAAGTCTTAGTCTAGCCATATCTTGTACAGTCTCCCCATTCTGCCACTACACCCAGTGAACCACTCAGTGTGCCTCCCATACTACCAGCACCCCTACAAAGTAAAGGTTTCCCCTTGTGGCCCGGCTTTATTTCAGTGCCCCATCTTTTTCTCCATTTTTCTTGGATCCCCTCTGTGGCCTCAAATAGTTCCAGTGCACCCTTGGTAGCCCTGTTTAGTTCCAGTGCCCCTTCTGTGTCTCCACTGAATTCTAGTGCCCCTTCTGTGGCCCTGCTTATTTCCAGTAACCTGTCCATTGTCCCGCTTAGTTCCAGTACCCCCTCTGTTGCCTGGTTAGTTCTAGTACCTCCTCTGTTGCCTGGTTAGTTTTAGTACCCCCTCTGTTGCCTGGTTAGTTCTAGTACCTCCTCTGTTGCCTGGTTAGTTCTAGTACCTCCTCTGTTGCCTGGTTAGTTTTAGTACCTCCTCTGTTGCCTGGTTAGTTCTAGTACCCTCTCTGTTGCCTGGTTAGTTCTAGTACCTCCTCTTTTGCCTGGTTAGTTTTAGTACCCCCTCTGTTGCCTGGTTAGTTCTAGTACCCTCTCTGTTGCCTGGTTAGTTCTAGTACCTCCTCTGTTGCCTTGTTAGTTTTAGTACCCCCTCTGTTGCCTGGTTAGTTCTAGTACCTCCTCTGTTGCCTGGTTAGTTTTAGTACCCCCTCTGTTGCCTGGTTAGTTCTAGTACCCCCTCTGTTGCCTGGTTAGTTCTAGTACCTCCTCTGTTGCCTGGTTAGTTCTAGTACCCCCTCTGTTGCCTGGTTAGTTCTAGTACCTCCTCTGTTGCCTGGTTAGTTTTAGTACCTCCTCTGTTGCCTGGTTAGTTCTAGTACCTCCTCTTTTGCCTGGTTAGTTTTAGTACCCCCTCTGTTGCCTGGTTAGTTCTAGTACCTCCTCTTTTGCCTGGTTAGTTTTAGTACCCCCTCTGTTGCCTGGTTAGTTCTAGTACCTCCTCTGTTGCCTTGTTAGTTTTAGTACCCCCTCTGTTGCCTGGTTAGTTCTAGTACCTCCTCTGTTGCCTGGTTAGTTCTAGTACCCCCTCTGTTGCCTGGTTAGTTTTAGTACCCCCTCTGTTGTCTGGTTAATTCTAGTACCCCCTCTGTTGCCTGGTTAGTTCTAGTACCCTCTCTGTTGCCTGGTTAGTTCTAGTACCCTCTCTGTTGCCTGGTTAGTACTAGTACCCCCTCTGTTGCCTGGTTAGTTTTAGTACCCCCTCTGTTGCCTGGTTAGTTTTAGTACCCCCTCTGTTGCCTGGTTAGTTCTAGTACCCTCTCTCTTGTCTGGTTAGTACTAGTACCCCCTCTGTTGCCTGGTTAGTTCTAGTACCCTCTCTCTTGTCTGGTTAGTACTAGTACCCCCTCTGTTGCCTGGTTAGTTCTAGTACCCTCTCTGTTGCCTGGTTAGTTTTAGTACCCCCTCTGTTGCCTGGTTAGTTCTAGTACCCCTTCTGTTGCCTGGTTAGTTCTAGTACCCTCTCTGTTGCCGGGTTAGTTTTAGTACCCTTTCTGTTGCCTGGTTAGTTCTAGTACCCTCTCTGTTGCCTGGTTAGTTCTAGTACCCCCTCTGTTGCCCTGTTAGTTTTAGTACCCCCTCTGTTGCCTGGTTAGTTCTAGTACCCTCTCTGTTGCCTGGTTGGTTCTAGTACCCATTCTGTTGCCTGGTTAGTTCTAGTGCCCTCTCTGTGGCCCTGGTTAGTTTTAGTGCCCCCTCTGTAGCCTTGTTAAATTCCAGTGCTCTCTTGTGGTCCCATTTAGCTTCAGTGCCCCTTCTGTGGCCCCACTTAATAGCCCGCTGTCCCAGTGCCAGGCCCCCATTGTGTATCCAGAGCAGCAGCTGGGGGAGGAGTCAGTTTATGCTCTGCATAGAGCGCTCCGCCAATGTACAGTACTAGTGAGTATGGAAGAAGGTTACTGTGGTGGGAAGGAGCAGAACATGTGGTATGCCTCCAGGGACAGCGGGACAGATCTGCAAATCTGGGACTGTCCCACTGAATCTTGGCCAGTTGGGAGGCCGGTTCAATCACCTAGTTTCTCATACTTCAAATTTGAGGTATCAACCAGCTCCATGAGGGGTCCCTATTCCTCTGTGTACACCCTGGTGACACCCCTAAAGATGCTGTAAAGGCAGACGAATCATCCGAATAAGTTTTTTGCGATTTTGCATCGTTACCATACAAGATGGTTCACTGTCTTTGCACTTGACCTCTCAGCAACCAGGAAGAATTTGGGGCGTGGCCTATATAAAAGAGGCGGGGCCTGTGTTCATTTTGCACAGCACTTTTTGGACTTCTGGTGGTCCTCCATGGGGTGCAATTTGAAGGAGATGGTTTTGTGTGACTAATGATGATGGCGTCTCCGCTGGGCTCAGTACTACGCAGCTCATAAGACGC
>NC_089839.1:11490652-11578152 GCF_035609145.1 Eleutherodactylus coqui
TGGATAGGCCTTTTGATTGTAAGTCAAAGTGGCCCCTATGATGAATAATTGACTGCAGGCATTTTCAGTTTTGGCTGCATTATGGGTCACAATCATCTGGAGCAGCGCTCCAACCTGTTTGTTTGCATGGACTTGGTATACAACTCTTACAGGTTTTATGGCGCTCCGCCTGGTCATGGTATGATGAAAAGTTTTGTCGGCAATTAGCTTTGCGGCCCGAGCTCGGGTGGTGGTTAGGGCCACAGAACTGAGGCTCCAACTGATGGATGCTCCATATTGTGCCAGCTATTCGAGCTCCTTTTTGGAGTGGGAGGTGCGATATGAGACGGGTTCTCGTTCCATATTTCATTATCTGGATGACTTTCTTTTTGTTGGTCCAAAGGACGGCACGTTGTGTAGCTTCCTTCTGAACAGTATTCGTACTTTGGTGAAGCGCTTTGTGGTTCTTGAGGGCAAGATGGAGGGTCTCACAACGGTCTTGTCGATTCTGGGTGTTGAGATTGACTCTGATATACGTGTGGCCCTGGGTACATGTGTCCCTACGGGAGGCAGCGTGGTAAGTGCCACCGTGACCAATGTCCATCTTGCCCTCCCAGCTCCTCAACGTATGCCCTGTGATCTGGGTCACCCTACAGGACACTGCAGTTCCACAACTAAATTGACATAATGCTGAGCTGTTAGTGTACCCGGAGTGAAGACTAGAGGCGTCCGACTACCATACATTATGCCACGCCGCACCAAAATCCCAGGAGTAGGATTAGTGTGATGTTCCCTCATTAACGCCTCTTCTACAGACCAATGTCCGACTATCATTGCATCCAAAACAAAAAGCGTGACTAATCGCTGAAGAGGATAGACCTTGGTTCCAGCCTCCATTGCCGTCTTGCTTTGCACCACGATAGCCTGTAAGATCGATGGTGTGAGATCAATGGATCACCCGTCGCTGGACGTCCGGCTCATAGCCCAAGGTCATGCAAGCTCCTTCTGATGGTTTGTGTAGACCCTGCTCCACGCCCGAGGGTCGGGATGTGACGTCCAGTTCCACTTGCAGTACAGAATGGATCACTGCGCGCACAGGAGCTACAAATTACGCCTCTGCGTTAAGGGGTTAAGAGAAGTTGGGGGGCCCAAAGATAAACATTTGCACCCAGGCCCATGAGCCTTTAAGCTACGCCCCTGCATTCACCCATTGAATTCAGTACATTGCCGGAAGTACCAGCCAGGCCGTTGCAAAGTATACAGTGACAACAGCCTGACAAACAGCTGATTGGCGCCAATCGACTCGATCGAATAGTATGAGGATAGATCATCAAGAGTTCAAAGCTGCACAACCCCTTTAAATTCATTTTGAAGCTAAAAATAAATGAAAGGGGGCAAAAACTTTTTCCCAGCACTTCATAAAAGATGCCCTGATGTGAGGCGGTCAGTCCTCATCACAGGTTCCCTTTAATTCTGGTCAGTCCTCATCACAGGTTCCCTTTAATTCTGGTCAGTCCTCATCACAGGTTCCCTTTAATTCTGCGAGGGTTTTGTGATCATCCTCCTTTAATGAATACGAATGTGAATAAATATACCAAAATTCGCCGTCATTCCGGTCAACGTTCAGCCTTTTCCTTACGTCGGGCCGGACCCGCTCCCACTGAGGTGATCTGGAACAGAGAAGAGAAACATTTTGAGTGCCGAAAGAAGCTACTTTGGTAATCGGATTTTACAAAAACAGAAAACTAAAGGTCTGCTGTAACGTCTTGTACCACAAGGTGGCGCATTATCTTTCTGAACTCTGATTCCATACTTTATCTTTTTACAGTCTAGCGCACCAAGAGGTCAGATGTGGTACTGCAAGCGCTTCAGATAATATTAATTAGAATGAAATGACCTGATATGAAAATATTTGCATGGACTGAAGTCTCAAAATGTCTGATCCCTTCTACAGATGTAGCAGTGCTGCGCTGATTAGATGTGGGTATCATGAAGTGCAGCCGTTAAAGGGAACATCTTAACAACGTTGAACAAAGGGGTGCAAAGACACAAAATAACCCTCACCTATTAGGAGACCATAAAATGTATCCGGAAAGCCACAGTTTTTGATGCAGTTTTTAGAGGCAGAATTCGCCGCGGAACATTTCGACATGTGAACATTCCCTAAGGCAACAATCACACAGGTGAGAATCTCGTACGAGTTTTGTGTGCTGCGAGATGCATTAAAACCCGCCGGAATATGAATTCAATTCTTTTCAATGGACTTGAGCATTTTTTTTTTCCTCATAGCAAAAAAAAAAAAAAATTTAATCGCAGCACGTTCCATCTTTTGGCGCTCCCTTGGAACGCCTCACCCGTTATTTTCAATGGGACCTTGATAGACACCGCATGGCGCTCACAGGCTGTACGATTTGCACCCGAATGCGATGTGACATTTCCCATTGAAATCAATAGCAAACATTTGCGATCCTCTGACGCCCGTGAAACGCGCCCGGGGTCACGATTTGGCAAAAACGATGCGAGGCGTTTTTGAATATAAATATTAGTTGTGGAAAATTTCTGCACCGTATTAGGGCTCATGGCTGCGGGCGGGTTCGAATTCCAGGATCGGCGTGGGGAACCCGTGCGGGTGACCTGCAGTTCAAGCCGCCCACAGACAACCATGGGCGCCTGCAGCTTAATTAAAACATGCAGGTTTGTTTTCCGGACCTTTCTATCAAGAAAACAAATTGCAGCATGCGCCATTTTTCCGTGGATCCCGCAGGGATGGTTACCACTGAAGTCAGTGGAAGCCATCCAATCTGTGGCCCACCCGTAACTGTCACTCTGGGTGCGCTGCGGGTCCCGCGGGAAAGCAGGAGATCTAAAAAAAAAACAACAAAAAAACGAACAACTCCACTGTGCATGTGCGGGGAGCATGTCAGCCGGCCCCACATGCACGAGGAGATGACGGCTGACCTGCACTCAGGTAAGTAAAGTCCGCCTGCCGCCGGCAGCATATTATTATATTCCACATGCTTCTGCTCGGTTGGCAACCTGATTGGTTGTTGTGTTGACTGATTCACAGTGACTGGTTGTTGGGTTGGCAGATTCACAGGGATTGGTTGTTGGGTTGGCAGATTCACAGGGATTGGTTGTTGGTTTGGCTGATTCACAGGGATTGGTTGTTGGGTTGGCTGATTCACAGTGATTGGTTGTTGGGTTGGCAGATTCACAGGGACTGGTTGTTGGGTTGGCAGATTCACAGGGACTGGTTGTTGGGTTGGCAGATTCACAGGGACTGGTTGTTGGGTTGGCTGATTCACAGTGACTGGTTGTTGGGTTGGCTGATTCACAGTGATTGGTTGTTGGGTTGGCTGATTCACAGTGATTGGTTGTTGGGTTGGCAGATTCACAGGGATTGGTTGTTGGGTTGGCAGATTCACAGGGATTGGTTGTTGGGTTGGCTGATTCACAGTGATTGATTGTTGGGTTGGCTGATTCACAGTGATTGGTTGTTGGGTTGGCTGATTCACAGGGATTGGTTGTTGGGTTGGCAGATTCACAGGGATTGGTTGTTGGGTTGGCAGATTCACAGGGATTGGTTGTTGGGTTGGCAGATTCACAGGGATTGGTTGTTGGGTTGGCTGATTCACAGTGATTGATTGTTGGGTTGGCTGATTCACAGGGATTGGTTGTTGGGTTGGCTGATTCACAGGGATTGGTTGTTGGGTTGGCTGATTCACAGTGACTGGTTGTTGGGTTGGCAGATTCACAGGGATTGGTTGTTGGGTTGGCTGATTCACAGTGACTGGTTGTTGGGTTGGCTGATTCACAGTGATTGGTTGTTGGGTTGGCTGATTCACAGTGATTGGTTGTTGGGTTGGCAGATTCACAGGGATTGGTTGTTGGGTTGGCAGATTCACAGGGATTGGTTGTTGGGTTGGCTGATTCACAGTGATTGATTGTTGGGTTGGCTGATTCACAGGGATTGGTTGTTGGGTTGGGTCGAGCAAAAGTGTTGTTGAATATAAAAATATGCCTGCGGGCAGGGTGGGATCCCGCGTGGGGCTCCTGCCCGCAGAACCCAACCCGCCCATGGACATGAGGCCTGAAGCAGATTTCTGATATCCCCCCCCCCCCCATACCCACGGCTTGTACTGTAAACCTGCAGAACTTCCCAGCGTTTGCTGCCATGTGACGTCGGCCTTGTAGTATCTCCTACACACAATGTAAAAGCTAAGCCTGTAGAATCCCTTAGGGTCTCTAAGTGCGACTTCACACACCGGAATCTTCCACTGTTGGAGTCCGCATCAGTCAGACAGGATACATCGCTCTTTGGGTCCTGATCTCCTGATTCCGCCGGACTTTATCTGTCGCACTCATTTGTGTAAAGAAGCAGCTCAGATCCTGCAGAAGGTCAGAGACGCTGATGGTCTTTCCAGGGATCTCCTGTCCTTGATCTCCTGGGTCTAGCTCGTCGCACTCTGCAACTACTCAGAGCCTTGAACCCCAACTTACAGCACTGCGAGAGAAGGAGGTACAGTATCGATGGGGGGATGCATTCCCGCTCCGGCCTATAAGGGGGTGAATCTGCTGTGTATAAGTTCCTTTATGGCCTCCAGAAAGTTTTAGGAACTTTTGATCTTCCTACCATAAATTTACCAGACTCTGGCCCCCCTCTCCTTGCCGGTCCCCCCAGAGTCAGCCTCGCAGACCACAGCTGGGACATACTTGAAGCTCTCAGCCTGATACATTCTGATACAATGTCTATGTTGTGTTCTTTGCCTGTTACATGTATAATTCTCAGCATTTCCTCACATCCGTGTTGGTTCACTAAGGTTTCTTCCTTGCAGGTTCCTTTATTTCATCATTCAGTTATCCTTGTTGGGGCAAGATGATTATGGAGCGCCCCCTGCTGTTGGCTTCCTCTACCCCTCAACTGTCCTTTAAACCATTTCTATCAAGTTCAGAGAGGGACTTAATTGGAGCTCCCACTTCCTTCGCAGTACGGCCGGATTAATGCCGTCACCCTCCCAAGGCTTCCGAATGTTTGTCAAGCTCTGCCTAGACGACTGCCTGGTATTATTACGTATTCCGAGTTTGATTATTAGGTTTGTGTGGAAAAGCCGTAGACCAGGATTAAAATTGAATCTTCTCACATGTTTGGGGGGTAGTGGTGTGGAGGGGGCTTGAACTTTTTCTGACTTTGCCCTGTATTATAGAACCAATATATGTAAATGCGTTTTGGATTTGCTAAAACAGCTCCCTTAAAATCTGTCTGTGCGCACGTAATACGCTTACGCCCGTGTGACGCCGGCCTACGGGTGCGCTCACTTGTTGCTGCAGTTGACAATATCTGCACTAAGTTCAGCTATACCTCCGCCCCGTGGAGATGAGTGAAGTCGCACCACAGAATGAGGAGGAGAGATGGAAGAACAATGCATCCCTGTTCTCGGGATAAGTGGGGGTCTCAGCAGTAAGACCCCCACGATCAGTCTCTTATCACCTCTCCTGAGCCCCCAAGACCGCCACACCTCAATCCCCCGGAGCAGTAGTGTGATGTGTGACACGACTCCAGTCACTCTGGACCGAGGATGATTGCCGGATGCACCGACCTCTGCCTGCCCTACAGAAGTGAATGGAGCTGCCATCGCGCATGCGCACCGCTCATCCATTGTCATGGGTCATTCAGGAGTGCCAGTCTCAGGGTCACACCAGTTGTCGGACCAGGGGGTCCCAAGTCTTTGTGCTACCTGAAGTGTGAAATCCCCCCCACCCCCGCATTAATAAAACCCTACTCACTTTACTGGCATTGAAAGCGCCAAAATATAAAACAGCCGACACGTATTTGAGCCGCTGAAACGTGTCTGAAGAGGAACAGAATGGCTTCATTTTCTATGTGAATTCAATCCGTGTCGGACGCGAACCGAACCGCGCCGAGAATAACGGCCGTGGGAATACCGCCTACGTGCTCTAATGCAATCACTCAGTGGCCAAACAGCACATTCAGCTCTGCTACATCGCTACAAACCTGCAGCAGCGCCATTTACTCCACTTAAAAAACAGAACCCAAATAGAACAGATATAAACTAAAAGCTCTCTGCTTGCTTTCATTATTTAACCCCTTATGAGCACGGGCGTACATTTACATCCTGGGTGTGCAGGGTTAATATAGAGCAGGATCGCAAGCCAATCCCACTCCATCCAAGGCGGGTGCAGTCTGTGATAGCTGACACCCGTCCACAGCAGCCACAATCTAAATGCCCCGATCAGGGGCGTAACTACAGAGGGTGCAGGGGATGCGGTTGCACCCGGGCCCAGGAGCCTTAGGGGGCCCATAAGGCCTCTCTTCTCCATATAGGGAACCCAGTACTATGAATAAAGCATTATAATTGGGGGCCCTGTTACAGGTTCTGTATTGGGGCCCAGGAGCTTCAAGTTACGCCTCTGGCCCCGATCGATGGCTGCCATGAATATATGCCTGTGGCCCGTGGCACGCCTCCATAGACTGCCTGTCAAGATGCGGCACAATGTAATACTGTGGTAACAAAAAATGTAAAAACAAGTAATAAATTATTGGCTAAAAAGAGAAAATCCTTTTTCCAATATTAATTAAAAAACACCTTTGGTATTGCTGCTAATGGCGTTACATTGGCGCATCTCTCTATCCCGTTGGCAGACAGACGGACGCAGACCCTCCTGTAATTCCACAACGGCCTCCAGGCGTAATTGATATTGTTGATGCAGAAATAATGACGCCGCAGATCCGTTGTTGATCTTCCATCAGGCGGTTTGCGGTAAATCTAACGACACGGTACAGGCGGAGCGACGCGGCGGTCTGGCGCAGGATTAATGCGGAATGTGAATTATAACTATGAGCAACAACAGTCAAAAACAAGCAGGAATATCTGAAGGGCAAAAGGTGAGAAGGAATGAAGTGCAAATTAGCATTTTCCAACATTGGCGCATTTACAGCCGCCACTGTACACGGGCAGCGATCCACGTGCCGATGTAGCAGGTAGGCAGCTATTATCTAACACTGGTCAGGCAGAGAAGATGTAAATGATTGCATTAATTTCTGCCACTAGATGGCGTTGCATTACCTGTGTCTGAATGGATGCTTCCTTGTAACAGCACCCCATGTGGTCAGGCACGGTACTACAACGACAGATCACTTTCCTTATGCTAGAGTTTCATGATGCTTACGCCTCCTTCACACAGGCACATGCGTATTTGTGCACGCCTGAAAGCTGCATACTTCTTGCGCCCACAAGGTACGTTCGTTAGCTCGCGGCTAAAAATGGCCAATTAGTCTAATGAGTTCTTGATGTGTTCTTTTTTCCTGAGAAACTACGCAGTGTTTCACGCATCTCCTAGCGTATTTTGCACATCCCCATTGACTTCTACGGGGACTTTGGGGACACAAATGCAGGAAATTAGAGCATGCTGGGATTTTTTTATGCAAGACCGAAATGTGCAGAAAAAATACGCGCATGCGAACAAACCCATTAAAATTAGTAGGTTCTAGTCTCAGCGTATTGAGCGCACAAATATCTTCGTGTGAAGGAGGCCTTAAAGCGACCCCTTGGCACTGGGGAAAAAAAAAAAGATGGCGGCACGACTTTTCCTACTGCCTGATACGCACAGTGTATTAGTATACATCATTAGGGGACAAAACGAAACCGCTGGTCTCAATAGGAGGTCACTGGTTCTGCTTTTACTGCGGGGATTTACTGCGCCCGAGGAAATAAAGGAGCTGCCAATCTTCTCCGCAGGTAGTGAACACAGGGTGTCGGGAAGATCGGGCACCGCAATGCAATGGAGGGGGGGGGGCGGGGGAAAAAAATCGCTCATGTGCATGACCCCATTTCTTCACAAAGTCTGACCGACTCACAAGTGCAGGTATTGGCCAAAGGCCGATCATTCTGTCCAACACAGGACATTGATTGGTTTAATCTCGATGTGGACTGTAGAGCGTATTTCAGACAATCGCGTTTACGGACCCATTGTGCATCTAATGATGGGGTGGGTGCGGCTGGTGAGGCGCAGTCCAACCCCCGTGACGGTTTTATGTTGGTTGGGGTGGGACTGCGTAGCACAAGACGCTTCCAGCCACCTGAAAGCGACCACGTGGTGACTACGTATTATACAGGGGAGTAACTTAGAGGGTACAGGGGATGCAGTCGCATCCGGGCCCAGGAGCCTTAGGGGGCCCATAAGGCCTCTCTTCTCCATATAGGGAGCCCAGTACTACGAATAAAGCATTATAGTTGGGGGCCCTGTTACAGGTTTGGCATTGGGGCCCGGGAGCTTCAAGTTATGTCTCTGTCCAGCATGGTTTAGGTATGGGTACAGATACAGATAGAGGGGGGGCCCAGCTCACGTTTTGCATCAGGGCCCCTGAGCCTTTAGTTACGCCCCTGCTATTCTAGATTGGTGTTGCACGATATAGCTAAGTTGAAAGCACAAAAAGCGAAATACACTGCTAGTAGAAATTTGAATAGAGATGAGTTGGCTGTGATCAGATCTTTGAGCAGTGACAAGAGGATTACAATTCGTGCCGCAGATAAGGGGGGGTGCAGTGGTCGTTATGGATACTGATTGGTACCATAGTGAGATAATGTCACAGCTATCCGACACTGCTGTATATGAGCCCCTACGTGGGGACCCCGCTCATATGTTAGAACTTAACGAGGCACTGAATGAAGCCTTAGAGTTAGGCATTATTGATAGAAAACTCTTCAGCTTCTTGTTGCCATCCCACCCGATCGTTCCAGTGTTATATACCCTGCCCAAGAGCCTCCGGGACGCCCCATTATACCGGGGAGAGGTTTCCTCTTCAACAACATTTCACGGATAGGGCATTGCGACAATTCGCTACAGGTGCGCGGTCTTACCTACGTGACACATCTGAGAGGTTGTCCCTGATGAGAACGCACTCATTGGATCGTTTGACGTTACGTCGCTTTATACGAATATTGATCATGTCCATGGTATACAAGCGGTTAGGGAACATCTAGTGAAATCTGAGTTCTCTAGTAGATGTATTGAATTTATCATTTCCTCGCTAACGATGGTGCTTGTGCATAATTTTTTTCTGTACAAGAAGATCTTTTATTGCCAAAAACAGGGCACAGCGATGGGGTCAAATGTGGCCCCAACATACGCCAACCTGTTCATGAGCCACGTTGAGGATCATCATCTGTATACCTCCCCCTCCCGGACCAAGGTCCAGGTGTGGTGGAGGTATATAGATGATGTATTCTTCATCTGGAGGGGTACGGCTAGTGAGTTGGAGGCCTTTCATCAGGAGATTAATAACATCATGCCAAGACTGAAGTTTACTCTGGTCTACTCCCGGGAGACTGTCCAATTTCTGGATGTTTTGGTACGGAAAGTGGGGACGGTCTTTAAAACTGACTTGTACTCCAAAGATATTGATCGAAGCAATCTGCTCCATTTTTGCAGTCAACATCCGCCGGGTACGGTGCAGTCTCTACCCTGGAGCCAGTGTCTCAGGATGAGATGCATTGTTGATGATGAGTGGGTAGAGCCACGTTTAATAGCTATGTGTGAGAGATTCATACATAGGGGTTATCCCGGGAATTGGTGAGCCAACAGAGGAAGAAAGCCTTGGAAACATGCAGGGAGGATTTACTGAGAGGCACTAAGGTGAACAACAAATTGGAGCGTATTCCCTTTGTTGTGACTTTTGGACCATTGAGTGGTCGTATTAGAGGGATCATCCACAAGCATTGGCATCTAATGGCCCAATGTCATCCTAACATCATGGAATTTCAAAGACCACCAATGATGTCATACCGTCGAGGCCGCAGTTTAACCCCTTGAGTGGCACGTCCGGAAATTTTCCGGGACGAGCTCCACTGCCGATAGTGATATAGCCCGGAAGATTTCCGGGCTATGTATCACTATGGGAGCTGCAGAGCACAATGGCACAAGCTGTGACAGTGTGCTCTGCCTGCACAGACCCACAGAGAACAAAGCAAGGGCTTTGAACAACAGAAGCAGGAAGATATTGCCGATATGCTGGCAATCTCCTGCTTCTAAGTCTCCTGCTTTGTTTACAGGTTGCCATAGAGACCATCGGCTTGTCAGAAGCAAGCCGATGGTCTCTGTGGCAGGGAGAGCTGGTGCTTGGCTGTCAGAGGACAGCTAGGTACCAGCTCTTACAGCAGAGATCAGAGAAAACCTCCGATCTCTGCTTTGTTAACCCTTTACATGCTGCAGTCTATGTGACTGCAGCATGTAAAGGGCTGTCACTGCAGCATGTAAAGGGCTGTCACCATCGGACCCCCCAGAATGTGATCAGGGGGTCCTGATGGGTCCCTGTGGAAGTCCCCTAAAGGGACAAAAAAAAAGTTTAAAAAAAACAAAAACAAAAGTAAAAAAATTATAAAAACACTTGTCTCCCTTTACTTTGTAAAAAATCAAAAATACAATCACACATGTGGTATCCGTGTGCGTCGTACTGAGCCAGAGAAGGAAGTTAATGCATTATTTAACCCCTTAATGACACGGCCCCTTTTTTTCTTTTTTCCCCATTTCTTTTTTTCCTCCCCCGTTTAAAAAATCACAACTTGTCCCACAAAAAACAAGCCCTCATATGGCCATGTCAATGGAAAAATGAAAAAGTTATGGCTCTTGAGACGCAACTGCAAAATTAGTTGAAATTCCATGATTAGACCATTTTAAAAAACCTGCCCTGGTGGGCACGACAGGGTGGAAGGAAACCCGCCACTCAAGGGGTTAAAGGATGAAGTAGTACACAATTGTAATGTAAGTAGCGATGAGACCCAGCAGCGGGGACTGCTCCCCCTCAAGAGAGGGAATTTTCCTTGTCACAATTGTGTGAATTGCAACAATCTTTCGAGGGGTGACGGCTTTACCCATCCGCATACTGGAAAAAGATACAGGATCAAAAAAACTTTATGCCGTTCTACTTTTGCGGTGTACGTCATCTCATGTCCGTGTGGTTTAGATTATGTTGGAGAGACCATCGGATTTCTGCACACAAGTGCACTATAAGAACGGCTGAAAGGGATTTGCCAGTTCCGAAACATTTCCGGGATGCGGGTCATACTGTCAGGCAATTAAGATTCAGGGTTATAGACTCAGCGGCAGAAACCATCAGGGCCGGAGAGCGGGAAAGGCAATTAGAAGCATTAGAAGCAAGGTGGATTTATGAATTAGAAACGGTCCACCCTAGAGGGCTAAACTTGGAGTACAACCCTCCTGTGTACAGATAAGATACAGCGAGTACCTAGACATTGATAGGCTGGTAGGGGCAGTGGGCATATATACAGTTTAACCCCTTAATGACGCGGCCCCTTTTTCTTTTTCCATTTTCGTTATTTCCTCCCCCCTTCCAAAAAATCGTAACTCCTTTATTTATCCATCGATGTCGCTGTATGAGGTCTTGTTTTTTTCGGGACGAGTTGTATTTTTCAATGGTGCTATTTAATGTACCATATAATGTACTGAAAAACTTTTAAAAAATTCTAAGTAGAGTAAAATGAAAAAAACCCCAACATTTTGCCATCTTTTAGTGCGTCTTGTTTCTACAGTGCACTAACGGCAAGAAAAGCGACCGAATAGCTTTATTCTATGGGACAGCATGATTACTACGATACCAAACTTGTAGAGGTTTTTTCTTACTATACAACTTTTTTTTTTTTTCAAAGACATTTCATTTTTAAAAAAATTACTTTCTGCCGTCATTTTGTGCGCAATGACTTTTTTATTTTTCCGTCGACGTAGTTGAGCAAGGGCTCATTTTTTGCGGAATGTTCTGTAGTTTCCGATGGTATCAATTTAGAATACATACGACTTTTTGATCGCTTTTTATTGCGTTTTTTTCTGGGAGACAGGGTAACTAAAAAAGTGCATTTCTGGCGTTCTTAATTTTTTTTTTCGTACCACGTTTACCGTGCGGGAAAAATAATGCACTACTTTGATAGATCATACTCTTACGGACGCGGCGATACCAAATACATATATTTTTATTTTATGATTTAGATTTTTTAATAATAGATATGGCAAAAGGGGGGTGATTTAAAAACTTTTTTTTTTTTACAATTAAAAAAAACTTTATCGACATTTTTTAATTTTACTTTGAAGTCCCCCTATACTTTGATCGCTCCTGCAGTATGACATAATGCTATAGCATTACTCTCATACTGCAATTTAACAGGCAGTCTATCAAGCCACCCCATGGGGATGGCTTGATAGGCAGTCTGGTAAGGCAGCCCTGGGTCCTTTCATTAGGCCCGTGCGGGACCCCCGAACATCGTTTGGGGGATTTAAATGCCGCTGTCAGAATTGACAGTGGCATTTAAATGGTTAATAGCTGCGAACGGCCGCAACCTCTCTTCATACATACACCACCGCTCCATGACGTACCGGTACGTCATGGAGCTGGAAGGGGTTAATGGCCAAGTTCTGTAAGTTGTTTATCGAATATGTTTTTACTGTCTTTATAGGGCGTTTGACCTTCTAGAGGATCCTGGAGTTGGGACGTGATCACGCGGGAGGCATCCATTGCATTGGGAGGATTTGTTGACACAAGTTTGAATTGGAATTGGAATAAAGATTGTTATTTAACTGAGAGATCTGCTTCACTTAATGTACGGGCTGAAGGTTAATACGTATCTAGGAGTCCAGTACAACGTAGGACCATGGGAACCATGTGGGTGTTTACTATTGCTTTCTAATCCTTTGAGGTATGCGCAATATCTAGTTTACATCCTTACATTATGGGTAGTATTAATGCACATGCGTGTGACGAGCCGCGGAGGTTTGGTGTAGTTGCGCATGCGCTATAGTAATGAGGTTGCTGTGGAGACCGCTTATGTGTGGTGGAAGATCTTATGTAGAGTCCTGAGGCAATCTGCGCATGCGCTATAGAAAGGGATTCAGGGCAGAGACCGCACGTATGCAGAGGATGTTCTGGCGGTGAGGTTCGTGCTGTAGAGATCGCGATAGTGTGCAGGATCTGGCGCAGCCGCCGTTCGATGCATAGTGATTGACAGTCTCCCCTGTCAGTGTTGGGTAGGAAGTCTGCGCACACGTAGTATAGTGGGGGGCGCGGCTTTTGACGCAGGCGCAGTGAAGTGAGCCAGACGCCTAGCAGGGTTCAGGATGTGGATTCCACCGGATGGCCCCGTGTGATCAGCGAGTTCAGCTGCTATGGATCGGCCCTGTGAGGATCTGGCTTACATACCGGTAGCTCCACCCTATGTTTTTAAGCATTTCTGTGATTGGTGATTTGGTGCATTGGGTTTTGTATATTAAGGGTGTATATGCTAGCATCTCTCATTGGCTTGAGAAAGACTGGAGATACACGGTCGAAACGTCGCTGCTGTATGCATTAATGACAGAATAAAGATGAATTAACAAGAAGCTTTGATTATTAGGATGGACTCCACCCCAGATGCTGCTTGCAAATACATATTGATTCACATGACCCCATTCAGAAGACGCTGCAGAACATTCGGTCGTTCAGAAAAATCTGCATCAAATTCTGCATATGCAGGTTTTGATGCGGCTTTGAAAAAATGCCGGAACCCTGCGGGAGATTCCGCAGCAGAATCCGCATTCAGCCAAGTAGAATTTGCTGCAGATTCTGGCAGAGGAACATCCCACAGAAGAATAGGGGGAAGTTTACTTAGTTCAAAAAAAGTTTTACTTTCCACTCTGTGTAAGGGGGGCTGCAGTCTGCCGAAAGCAATTGCGCCCGAGAAGTAGTTGGGGGTGATTAGATGGACGGTCTTGTCACCGGAGCCCTAAAAGTGGTTCCCCCCTTGGCGGCTCCTTGTCTGCAGTGACCTCTTCTTCCACTTGTAGAGCTTGTTGGCCACTAGACGCCTCTACGACTCAGAGAAGAGATTTCACCCGGATACCAGAGTTCAGTCATACAAGGGTTAAAGGGGTATTCCCACCTTAAACATCCATGGGCATAAGCACCTGTCTGCAGAACAGGAGGCCTCCAACACCCCCCCCCCCTCCCGCTCACCTGGGAGCCACATTTATGACATCGCTTATTGGTAAATGTCTAAGGTGGACTGCCCCTTTAAACTTTATGTATATATAACCAAAACCCCATTTAAAGGGGCGCCTCCAAATATGGTTCACGAGAAGTCAATCCAATGACATGAAAACCTCCCTTTACCTTCTGGAGAACGACCAGATACTTCATAGGTCCGCTCATAGACTCAGCCGGGGTGACACTTACTCATCGCTCCAGCGTCCGTTCCATTCTCCTTGGCCCCAAGGATTCCAAACCCGAACAATATCTTCTGTTGTGTTGCTATATTCAACCTACGGGAAATAAATGACATATATACAGTAATTCTCAGTATGACATCATCCACGTAGTAGGAGGGGCTACTGAACATTGCATACAGGTGTGCGCTACGGTCACGGACTTGTCTGCACTGTATGCTGGAGTCGGGGGTCAGCTTATAAATAATGGCGTATAGAGAAGAAGCACATCAGACACCAGGAGAGCAGTCATACACTGACGGTCCTTTATTACAGTAGAACCCCTGGTCCTATAATAGAGCATTCACCCCTTTATTAGAGCCCCCGGCCCTCCCACAGTTGGCGCTTCCCTGTATGGACATTTCGCCCGTGACCCTGGCGTGCGGCATAAAATCACATGACAAGTTTTCTATGGATCAGCTTCAGTGTGAATCCACATTAGATGGGAAAATCCACGATCTGAGTGACTTCCAATGAGGCCGGGTTATCAGTGCTCACTGGCGACCGCAGTGTAACGGTGTGGAGAGTATACCGAGAATGGCGCAATCCAGAAAAACATCCAGCAAAAGGGGATCCTGCGGACGGAAACAACTCATCACTGAAAGGGGTCGGAGGAGGATGTCAGGAATCGTTCTGACCAACAAGCTGCACAGTCAGCCAATACAACACTGAGGCTCCAACTCACATGTTCGAACACAAAACTTGCCGTTCCCCCGCACGGATGGCTATAACAGCGGATGACCAGTTCCAGCGCCATTGTGTCTAGGAGAGACAAAAAGACGAGACTCCAGCGGGCAAAAAAGCGCAAAACTTGTATCACTGAGCAGCGGGAAAACATCTTGTGGTCAGATGGATCCAGATTTCTGTTGCTGATGGGAGGTCAGAATTTGGCGCAAGCAACATGATTAGCTGACCCCTTCCTGTCAGCCGGTCAGAATATGTCAGCACCGCCATCTAATCTGCAGCAACTACAAGAAGCTTCCTGTCCGCAGGGGCCGATATTCCTGCAGAATGAGTTCATCACCGAGTGGGATCTACAACACGATGAACTGCTGCAGATCTAAAGGCAAAAGGGGTCCAACGCTACTAGATGGGGGCTAATAAAGGGGCGTTGTATGTGCACTTGCAGGTGTTTGTTGTATATGAGCATTCCCTCCTCTCACCAGCAGGGGGCAGTGTGTCCACATCATTACTGGAGCATATTGATACATTCACTGGAATCCGAAACACAATGGCATCATTTATTTGTACATGAAAAACAAGGAAAGTGATTGTTGTGCGAAATGTCCATCATCAGCCGCACACGGTAACCGCCATCTAATTACAGCGCAGGATAGAAAACGTATCAATACAGCGACGCCCATCATACAGGCAACAGCAGCGATGTTATTGCTGGATGCAACCTGTGATATATGTCATCAGAGTAAACACCCCCTCCCCTCTGTAACCAGCAGACTAAACACCCATCCCATGTATAGAAGCCGTAGATCATCCAGTCGCTGACTACAGAGATCTTAATAAGACTGTACGCATACTACCGTATAATGGCTGCAGACTGGTGATGACCTTTTTTTAACATTTTTGTTTCTTTCCTTTCAACTTTTCAAAAATCCTAATAAGTCCAAAAACACTATAAATCCTACTATAAGAAAAACTGACTTATTCTGAAAAATCTACTTAATAGATAGGGTTATAGTAGTTATATTCTTGTACATAGGAGGCAGTATTATAGTAGTTATATTCTTGTACATAGGGGGCAGTGTTATAGTAGTTATATTCTTGTACATAGGGGGCAGTATTATAGCAGTTATATTCTTGTACATAGGGGGCAGTATTATAGTAGTTATATTCTTGTACATAGGAGGCAGTATTATAGTAGTTATATTCTTGTACATAGGGGGCAGTGTTAGAGTAGTTATATTCTTGTACATAGGACGCAGTATTATAGTAGTTATATTCTTGTACATAGGGGGCAGTGTTATAGTAGTTATATTCTTGTACATAGGGGGCAGTATTATAGCAGTTATATTCTTGTACATAGGGGGCAGTATTATAGTAGTTATATTCTTGTACATAGGAGGCAGTATTATAGTAGTTATATTCTTGTACATAGGGGGCAGTATTATAGTAGTTATATTCTTGTACATAGGGGGCAGTATTATAGTAGTTATATTCTTGTACATAGGGGGCAGTATTATAGCAGTTATATTCTTGTACATAGGGGGCAGTATTATAGTAGTTATATTCTTGTACATAGGAGGCAGTATTATAGTAGTTATATTCTTGTACATAGGAGGCAGTATTATAGTAGTTATATTCTTGTACATTGGGGGCAGTATTATAGTAGTTATATTCTTGTACATAGGGGGGCAGTATTATAGTAGTTATATTCTTGTACATAGGGGGCAGTATTATAATAGTTATATTCTTGTACAAAGGGGGCAGTATTATAATAGTTATATTCTTGTACATAGGGGACAGTATTATAGTAGTTATATTCTTGTACATAGGGGGCAGTATTATAGTAGTTATATTCTTGTACATAGGAGGCAGTATTATAGTAGTTATATTCTTGTACATTGGGGGCAGTATTATAGTAGTTGTATTCTTGTACATAGGGGGGCAGTATTATAGTAGTTATATTCTTATACATAGGGGGCAGTATTATAATAGTTATATTCTTGTACATAGGGAGCAGTATTATAGTACTTATATTCTTATACATATGAAGCAGTATTATAGTAGTTATATTCTTGTACATAGGGGGCAGTATTATAGCAGTTATATTCTTGTACATAGGGGGCAGTATTATAGTAGTTATATTCTTGTACATATGAAGCAGTATTATAGTAGTTATATTCTTGTACATAGGAGCAGTATTATAGTAGTTATATTCTTGTACATAGGAAGCAGTATTACAGCAGTTATATTCTTGTACATAGGGGGCAGTATTATAGTAGTTATATTCTTGTACATAGGGGGCAGTATTATAGTAGTTATATTCTTGTACATAGGAGGCAGTATTATAGTAGTTATATTCTTGTACATAGGAGGCAGTATTATAGCAGTTATATTCTTGTACATAGGAGCCAGTATTATAGTAGTTATATTCTTGTACATAGGAGCAGTATTATTGTAGTTATATTCTTGTACATAGGGGGCAGTATTGTAGTAGTTATATTCTTGTACATAGGGGGCAGTATTATAGTAGTTATATTCTTGTACATAGGAGGCAGTATTATAGTAGTTATATTCTTGTACATGGGGCAGTATTATTGTAGTTATATTCTTGTACATAGGGGGCAGTATTATAGTAGTTATATTCTTGTACATATGAAGCAGTATTATAGTAGTTATATTCTTGTACATAGGAGGCAGTATTATAGTAGTTATATTCTTGTACATAGAGGGCAGTATTATAGTAGTTATATTCTTGTACATAGGGGGCAGTATTATAGTAGTTATATTCTTGTACACAGGAGCAGTATTATACTAGTTATATTCTTGTACATAGTGGGCAGTATTATAGCAGTTATATTCTTGTACATAGGGGGCAGTATTATAGTAGTTATATTCTTGTACATATGAAGCAGTATTATAGTAGTTATATTCTTGTACATAGGAGGCAGTATTATAGCAGTTATATTCTTGTACATAGGAGCCAGTATTATAGTAGTTATATTCTTGTACATAGGAGCAGTATTATTGTAGTTATATTCTTGTACATAGGGGGGCAGTATTATAGCAGTTATATTCTTGTACATAGGGGGCAGTATTATAGTAGTTATATTCTTGTACATAGGAGGCACTATTATAGTAGTTATATTCTTGTACATGGGGCAGTATTATAGTAGTTATATTCTTGCACATAGGGGGCAGTATTATAGTAGTTATATTCTTGTACATATGAAGCAGTATTATAGTAGTTATACTCTTGTACATAGGAGGCAGTATTATAGTAGTTATATTCTTGTACATAGAGGGCAGTATTATAGTAGTTATATTCTTGTACATAGGGGGCAGTATTATAGTAGTTATATTCTTGTACACAGGAGCAGTATTATAGTAGTTATATTCTTGTACATAGGAGGCAGTATTATAGTAGTTATATTCTTGTACATTGGGGGCAGTATTATAGTAGTTATATTCTTGTACATAGGGGGGCAGTATTATAGTAGTTATATTCTTGTACATAGGGGGCAGTATTATAATAGTTATATTCTTGTACATAGGGGACAGTATTATAGTAGTTATATTCTTGTACATAGGGGGCAGTATTATAGTAGTTATATTCTTGTACATAGGAGGCAGTATTATAGTAGTTATATTCTTGTACATTGGGGGCAGTATTATAGTAGTTGTATTCTTGTACATAGGGGGGCAGTATTATAGTAGTTATATTCTTGTACATAGGGGGGCAGTATTATAGTAGTTATATTCTTGTACATAGGAGGCAGTATTATAGTAGTTATATTCTTGTACATTGGGGGCAGTATTATAGTAGTTATATTCTTGTACATAGGGGGGCAGTATTATAGTAGTTATATTCTTGTACATAGGGGGCAGTATTATAATAGTTATATTCTTGTACATAGGGAGCAGTATTATAGTAGTTATATTCTTGTACATATGAAGCAGTATTATAGTAGTTATATTCTTGTACATAGGGGGCAGTATTATAGCAGTTATATTCTTGTACATAGGGGGCAGTATTATAGTAGTTATATTCTTGTACATATGAAGCAGTATTATAGTAGTTATATTCTTGTACATAGGAGCAGTATTATAGTAGTTATATTCTTGTACAGAGGGAGCATTATTATAGTAGTTATATTCTTGTACATAGGGAGCAGTATTATAGTAGTTATATTCTTGTACATATGAAGCAGTATTATAGTAGTTATATTCTTGTACATAGGGGGCAGTATTATAGCAGTTATATTCTTGTACATAGGGGGCAGTATTATAGTAGTTATATTCTTGTACATATGAAGCAGTATTATAGTAGTTATATTCTTGTACATAGGAGCAGTATTATAGTAGTTATATTCTTGTACAGAGGGAGCAGTATTATAGTAGTTATATTCTTGTACATAGGAGGCAGTATTATAGTAGTTATATTCTTGTACATAGGGGCCAGTATTATAGTAGTTATATTCTTGTACATAGGAGGCAGTATTATAGTAGTTATATTCTTGTACATAGGAGGCAGTATTATAGTAGTTATATTCTTGTACATAGGAAGCAGTATTACAGCAGTTATATTCTTGTACATAGGGGGCAGTATTATAGTAGTTATATTCTTGTACATAGGAGGCATTATTATAGTAGTTATATTCTTGTACATAGGAGGCAGTATTATAGCAGTTATATTCTTGTACATAGGAGCCAGTATTATAGTAGTTATATTCTTGTACATAGGAGCAGTATTATTGTAGTTATATTCTTGTACATAGGGGGCAGTATTATAGTAGTTATATTCTTGTACATAGGGGGCAGTATTATAGTAGTTATATTCTTGTACATAGGAGGCACTATTATAGTAGTTATATTCTTGTACATGGGGCAGTATTATAGTAGTTATATTCTTGTACATAGGGGGCAGTATTATAGTAGTTATATTCTTGTACATATGAAGCAGTATTATAGTAGTTATATTCTTGTACATAGGAGGCAGTATTATAGTAGTTATATTCTTGTACATAGGGGGCAGTATTATAGTAGTTATATTCTTGTACACAGGAGCCGTATTATACTAGTTATATTCTTGTACATAGTGGGCAGTATTATAGCAGTTATATTCTTGTACATAGGGGGCAGTATTATAGTAGTTATATTCTTGTACATATGAACCAGTATTATAGTAGTTATATTCTTGTACATAGGAGGCAGTATTATAGCAGTTATAGTCTTGTACATAGGAGCCAGTATTATAGTAGTTATATTCTTGTACATAGGAGCAGTATTATTGTAGTTACATTCTTGTACATAGGGGGGCAGTATTATAGTAGTTATATTCTTGTACATAGGGGGCAGTATTATAGTAGTTATTAGAGATGAGCGAACATGTCCGTTACGGACACATCCGCACCCGGACACCGGCTTTGCCGAACACTGCAGTGTTCGCGCGTAAAGGTCCGGGTGCCGCCGGGGGGCGGGGAGATGCGCGGCGGCGCGGGCGGCAGTAGCGGGGAACAGGGGGGAGCCCTCTCTCTCTCCCTCTCCCCCCCACTCCCCGCCGCACCCCCCCGCGCTGCCACGGCGGCCCCCGAACTTTTTCGCCCGAACACTGAAGTGTTCGCAAAGTTCGGTGTTCGGGCGAAAAAGGGGCGGGGCCGAACGTGTTCGCTCATCTCTAGTAGTTATATTCTTGTACATAGGAGGCACTATTATAGTAGTTATATTCTTGTACATGGGGCAGTATTATAGTAGTTATATTCTTGCACATAGGGGGCAGTATTATAGTAGTTATATTCTTGTACATATGAAGCAGTATTATAGTAGTTATACTCTTGTACATAGGAGGCAGTATTATAGTAGTTATATTCTTGTACATAGAGGGCAGTATTATAGTAGTTATATTCTTGTACATAGGGGGCAGTATTATAGTAGTTATATTCTTGTACACAGGAGCAGTATTATACTAGTTATATTCTTGTACATAGTGGGCAGTATTATAGTAGTTATATTCTAGTAAATAGGGGGCAGTATTATAGTAGTTATATTCTTGCACATATGGGGCAGTATTATAGTAGTTGTATTGTTGTACATAGGAGCAGTTTTATAGTAGTTATATTCTTGTACATAGGGGGCAGTATTATAGTAGTTATATTCTTGTACATAGGAGTAGTATTATAGTAGTTCTATTCTTGTACATAGGAGGCAGTATTATAGTAGTTATATTCTTGTACATAGGGAGCAGTATTAAAGTAGTTATATTCTTGTACATAGGAGGCAGTATTATAGTAGTTATATTCCTGTACATAGGAGGTAGTATTATAGTAGTTATATTCTTGTACATAGGAAGCAGTATAATAGTAGTTATATTCTTGTACACAAGAGCAGTATTATAGTAGTTATATTCTTGTACATAGGAGGCAGTATTATAGTAGTTATATTCTTGTACATAGGAGGCAGTTTTATAGTAGTTATATTCTTGTACATAGATGGCAGTATTATAGTAGTTATATTCTTGTACATAGGAGGCAGTATTATAGTAGTTATATTCTTGTACATGTTAGGCAGTATTATAGTACTTATATTCTTGTACATAGGGGGCAGTATTATAGTAGTTATATTCTTGTACATGTGAGGCAGTATTATAGTAGTTATATTCTTGTACATATGAGGCAGTATTATACTAGTCATATTCTTGTACATAGGGGGCAGTATTATAGTAGTTATATTCTTGTACATAGGAGGCAGTATTATAGTAGTTATATTCTTGTACATTGGGGGCAGTATTATAGTAGTTATATTCTTGTACATAGGGGGGCAGTATTATAGTAGTTATATTCTTGTACATTGGGGGCAGTATTATAATAGTTATATTCTTGTACATAGGGAGCAGTATTATAATAGTTATATTCTTGTACATAGGGAGCAGTATTATAGTAGTTATATTCTTGTACATAGGGGGCAGTATTATAGTAGTTATATTCTTGTACATAGGGGGCAGTATTATAGTAGTTATATTCTTGTACATAGGGGGCAGTATTATAGTAGTTATATTCTTGTACATAGGGGACAGTATTATAGTAGTTATATTCTTGTACATAGGGGACAGTATTATAGTAGTTATATTCTTGTACATAGGAGCAGTATTATGGTAGTTATATTCTTGTACATAGGGGGCACTAATATAGTAATTATATTCTTGTACATAGGGAGCAGTATTATAGTAGTTATATTCTTGTACATAGGGGGTAGCATTATAGTAGTTATATTCTTGGACATAGGGGGCGGTATTATAGTAGTTATATTCTTGTACATAGGGGACAGTATTATAGTAGTTATATTCTTGTACATAGAGAGCAGTATTATAGTACTTATATTCTTGTACATAGGGTGCAGTATTATAGTAGTTATATTCTTGTACATAGGGAGCAGTAGTATATGAGGTTATATTCTTGTACATAGGGGGCAGTATTATAGTAGTTATATTCTTGTACATAGGGGGCAGTATTATAGTAGTTATATTCTTGTACATAGGGATCAGTATTATAGCAGTTATATTCTCGTACATAGGGGGCAGTATTACAGTAGTTATATTCTTGTATATAGGGGCAGTATTATAGTAGTTATATTCTTGTACACAGGTGGGAAGTATTATAGTAGTTATATTCTTGTACATAGAGGGCAGTATTATAGTAGTTATATTCTTGTACATAGGGGGCAGTATTATAGTAGTTATATTCTTGTACACAGGGGGGAAGTATTATAGTAGTTATATTCTTGTAAATAGGGGGCAGTATCGTAGTAGTTATATTCTTGTACATAGGAGGCAGTATTATAGTAGTTATATTCTTGTACATGTTAGGCAGTATTATAGTAGTTATATTCTTGTACATAGGGGGCAGTATTATTGTAGTTATATTCTTGTACATAGGGAGCAGTATTATAGTAGTTATATTCTTGTACATGGGGGGGCAGTATTATAGTAGTTATATTCTTGTACATAGGGAGCAGTATTATAGTAGTTATATTCTTGTACATAGGGGGCAGTATTATAGTAGTTATATTCTTGTACATGTGAGGCAGTATTATAGTAGTTATATTCTTGTACATATGAGGCAGTATTATACTAGTCATATTCTTGTCCATAGGGGGCAGTATTATAGTAGTTATATTCTTGTACATAGGGGCAGTATTATAGTAGTTATATTCTTGTACATAGGGGGCAGTATTATAGTAGTCATATTCTCGTACATAGGTGGCAGTATTATAGTAGTTATATATTCTTGTACATAGGGGGCAGTATTATAGTAGTTTTATTCTTGTACATAGGGGGCAGTATTATAGTAGTTATATTCTTGTACATAGGGAGCAATATTAAAGTAGTTATATTGTTGCACATAGGAGCAGTATTACAGTAGTTATATTGTTGCACATAGGAGGCAGTATTATAGTAGTTATATTTTTGTATATAGGAGGCAGTATTATAGTAGTTATATTTTTGTATATAGGAGGCAGTATTATAGTAGTTATATTCTTGGACATAGTAGGCAGCATTATAGTAGTTATATTCTTGTATATAGGGGGCAGTATTATAGTAGTTATATTCATGTTCATAGCAGCAGTATTATAGTTATATTCTAGTACATAGGGGGCAGTATTATAGTAGTTATATTCTAGTACATAGGGGGCAGTATTATAGTAGTTCTATTCTTGTACATAGGGGGCAGTATTATAGTAGTTATATTCTTGTACATAGGAGGCAGTAATTTAGCAGTTATATTCTTGTACATAGGAGGCAGTATTATAGTAGTGATATTCTTGTACATAGGGGGCAGTATTATAGTAGTTATATTCTTGTACATAGGGGGCAGTATTATAGTAGTTATATTCTTGTACATAGGGGGCAGTATTATAGCAGTTATATTCTTGTACATAGGAGCAGTATTATAGTAGTTATATTCTTGTACATAGGGGCAGTATTATAGTAGTTATATTCTTGTACATAGTGGGCAGTATTATAGTAGTTTTATTCTTGTACATAGGGGGCAGTATTATAGTAGTTATATTCTTGTACATAGGGGGCAGTATTCTAGTAGTTTTATTCTTGTACATAGGGGGCAGTATTATAGTAGTTATATTTTTGCTGTGGGTACTCGGTTACTTGGACTCATTGAACTTTTATACTTTTCTGATGAATAAATTCCCTCTGACAATAGGTTTAGGTTCTCTGAATAGTTATTTACTATCAGGGTTGATATTTGTATTGAAAGTGTTCCAACTTTATTGAATTTGTTATTGTTCTTCTGCAAACAGGTTGTTCTGTTAACAAAACCGTATTCTGTTATTTGATATTGTTATTAGAAGAGTGTGCGGTTTACGCGCTGAAACAGGGAAGTAAATTACATTCAGTTCCAAAAAAACAGAAAAGAATTCTTTTCTCTCTTTTCCTGTGATATAATGAGAAATTTTAAATTCTCATCACTAACCTATTATACTCAGATACCAATCCCCCCTAGAAGTCGTCAGAGGGGGAGAAACTTTCTCTTTGTGATTGTAACATTGATATAAGTGATTACAATATCAGAGCAAAAGGACCGTTTATTGTTGAGAACCGACCCCTTGTGCTCTAGTACCCTGTTGTACCACCTCTAGCTTGGATACAAGATGTGATACAGGCAGAAATGGAGGCTCTGGAACCCTGTTATACCACCTCTAGCTTGGATACAAGATGTGATACGGGCAGGCATGGAGGCTCTAGTACCCTGTTGTACCGCCTGTAGCATGGATACAAGATGTGATACGGGCGGGCATGGAGGCTCTAGCACCCTGTTGTACTGCCTCTAGCTTGGATACAAGATGTGATACGGGGGCATGGAGGCTCTAGTACCCTGTTGTACTGCCTCTAGCTTGGATACAAGATGTGATACGGGGGCATGGAGGCTCTAGCACCCTGTTGTACTGCCTCTAGCTTGGATACAAGATGTGATACGGGGAGCATGGAGGCTCTAGTATCCTGTTGTACTGCCTCTAGCTTGGATACAAGATGTGATACGGGGAGCATGGAAGCTCTAGTACCCTGTTGTACTGCCTCTAGCTTGGATACAAGATGTGATACAGGCGGGCATGGAGGCTCTAGCACCCTGTTGTACTGCCTCTAGCTTGGATACAAGATGTGATACGGGGGCATGGAGACTCTAGTACCCTGTTGTACTGCCTCTAGTCTGGCTACAAGATGTGATATGGATGGGCATAGAGGCTCTAGTACCTTGTTGTATCGCCTTTTGCTTGGATACAAGATTTGATACAGGGGGCATGGAGGCTCTAGAACCCTGTTGTACCGCCTATTGCTTGTATGCAAGATGTGTTACTGGTGGACGGGGAGACATGCAGGTTCTGTATGGTATCCTACGGCACACTTGATGTAGCTGAGCCTCTAGATCATGCAAACTCGTAGGCTGTGTAGTTGGCGTCCCAGATGGTCCCATACATCTTCTATTGGTGATAAATGTGGCGACCGGGCAGCCACGGAAATGTGACAATGTTGTGGGGGCTCCTGTGACCTCCTTGTGTGTCCGGCTGAGCATTTTCCTGCTGCCTCTTGGAAGCCGCCATGAGGTGAACACATGTGGCTGCAGGATGTCCTGAACATATCGCTGAGCGGTCATTGTCCCTCGTACCACTACTAGGGGGACAGACTGTTGTATGAGATGATCTCCCAGACCATCACACCAGCAGGGGGCAGTGTGCCGCTCCACAGCAAAGGCAGGATTGAGGCGCTCACCCCGAGGTGAGCACCACGAATACATTGTCCCTCATACCACTACCAGGTGGGACCGACGACACAAGCAGAAGAAGAGGTCACTACACACAAGGAGCCTCCGAGAGCCTCTTATAGGCCAAGGGGGGAACCACTTTTAGGGCCTCCGGTGACAAGACCGTCCATCTAATCACCACAACTCATCATTTACAGATCTGCCTGAGATGGAGCTGTGGGACGGGGTCTGCAGCAGAACGACAACTTCCTGGGGGGGGGGGGGGGGGGTGATTATTTTTTGACAAAGAGTCTAAATGTCAGAACCCTCTATAAATGTCTGTACCGCCAAGCATTTGCTGCAGTCATCCAACAACTCCAAGGCAGGACAAGTAGCGACTTGTGGAGCTTCAGTTTGCGCTTAAGATTAGAGGATCTAGATAGAATTAAAGCTAATGAGAAAATGTAACAACCTCGTTTTTGGTTGAATGGATTTTAAAGGAGACCTTTGAAAAGAAATGAAAGAAAAAAAGGTCTTATAAAGTTCATTAGACATTACATAACCGATTGTAGTATCTTACTGCTGGGCTAATGGGCTAATACACGGGAAGCTGCAGGCATCAGGAGGAGTCCAGCTAGAAAGAATGTTAGGTGGCCTTCCGGGGCTACTGGGGACTCCACCAGCAGAATAGTGAGTGCAGCTCTGGAGTATAATACAGGATGTAACTCAGGATCAGTACAGGATAAGTAATGTATGTACACAGTGACTCCACCAGCAGAATAGTGAGTGCAGCTCTGGAGTATAATACAGGATGTAACTCAGGATCAGTACAGGATAAGTAATGTATGTACACAGTGACCCCACCAGCAGAATAGTGAGTGCAGCTCTGGGGTATAAAACAGGATGTAACTCAGGAGCAGTACAGGATAAGTAATGTATGTACACAGTGACTCCATCAGCAGAATAGTGAGTGCAGCTCTGGAGTATAATACTGGATGTAACTCAGGATCAGTACAGGATAAGTAATGTATGTACACAGTGACTCCCCCAGCAGAATAGTGAGTGCAGCTCTAGAGTATAATACTGGATGTAACTCCGGATCAGTACAGGATAAGTAATGTATGTACACAGTGACTCCACCAGCAGAATAGTGAGTGCAGCTCTGGAGTATAACACAGGATGGAACTCAGGAGCAGTACAGGATAAGTAATGTATGTACACAGTGACTCCACCAGCAGAATAGTGAGTGCAGCTCTGCAGTATAATACAGGATGTAACTCAGGAGCAGTACAGGATAAGTAATGTATGTACACAGTGACTCCACCAGCAGAATAGTGAGTGCAGCTCTGGAGTATAATACAGGATGTAACTCAGGATCAGTACAGGAGAAGTTATGATTTTAGGGTCAAATACAGTTTTATTCGTGAGCCCTGCAGCATCGAGCACCATTAATATGTGTTAGACAGACGTAATCCTGTGAACGTTGGGCAGTGCGGTGGATTCTGTGATGATTAAAGTCCCGGCTTCCTATTTCTGTACATAATGGTCTCTGGAGTTCTGCACTTCTTACCATCCGGGAATACATAATGAGGGAACATTCTTATGAAGCTTGTTCATATTAGAAGATGAATACGAGTCCGACGTCTGGCGCAGACGGCTGACTGACTGAACCATCATCTACGCGGATTCACTCTGATATTGTATCTTGGCAGCATAGACTATGGGGTTCACTTACTTTTCATTGTTATGAGTCTTTATTGTCCAGTCTTCTTACGGTTATCAAATGTTGATGTAGCAAATCCATCCCAACTATCATGTGACTATGAAGTGCGGACCCCCAATAGGCAGCCTGACAGGACAGACGTGGGCCGCAGTAAGAAGGTATTTTGTAGGGGCGTCTGTCTGCAAAGCTGCTGCGGGGAATCATATAATTTGTAGTGCGTCTAATAGGTAAGTGCTGTCCCAGAGCCGCTGTCGTCTGAGCAGGACGGGCAGCAATATAGAAAATCAAGAGGTTGGAAATGGATAAAGAAAGGGATGCAGGTTTTTGGCAGGTACTGTGAGGTTCTTCACCCAAGGAATCTGGCCGCTCTATCCTTCTTGGGCCCCTAGGTCGTCTGGGCCTATTGGCAAGTGCTGATTCCTGCATAGGTACAGCGCTGCACTAATAGCATGAGCGGCCTCCTCCACTTGAAGGGCTCTGCTGCTGCTAGCTTGCCTATATGCTGCGCTACTCCACCCTGCACTACTCTCCCCTGTAGGCTGCACTATTCTCTCCTGAGCGCCGCACTACTCTGCCCCGTGCGCCGCACTACTCTGCCCCGTGCGCCGCACTACTCTGCCCCGTGTGCCGCACTACTCTCCCCCGTGCGCCGCACTACTCTGCTCTCCTCTTTAGCTCGAGCGGTGTCTACTGTGATGCAGCTCCTAAACCTTTTATTTCTGCGCACCAACAGTGTTCCCGGCCCGGGGTCAGGGCTTAGGTGAGAGCTAGCCCCATACACTAACTAGTTTGGGCATTCTTCTGGTGGGGATGTGCTATATGACCTCTGTGAGGCCACAACAACACAGTACCGTGTGCCCTTATACTCTACCCACTTCTTGCCGCTCGTCTGGCAGAGGAGCGGAGGATTAAAATGGCGCTTCCATACAAAAGTGCTTGGCACACTGGTGCTAGCAAGCGCCCATTATCTCTTCCTTATCCGGCCTCCCAGCTGGGTCTTGGACTGGGAGGAGGCGGGGCTTAGCAAGATGCTGCAAGCTGCTTCGCAGTGTACAGGGCAGCGCTACCCCCTTACACTGCAGCCATACACTGTAAAAGTAATATACTGCCCGCTGCCTACATAGCAGTGCTGCAAAAGGGCTAAACAAATACCGTCATGCGGTGCTCACATAGTACCACCAAAGCAATCAAATAGGTAACTCCATACTATAGACCAAATACCAATCCGGTACAGCGCTGTCGCCGTGCACTGCAAAAATAAGTGTTTAGTGCCTAATTACTGCCACACAATGCCTAAATAAATACAGCCATATATAGTAAGTCATAGGCTCCGCACATAGCGTCATCTAATAGCAGAGCCTCAGTGTTACCTGTGTGCCGTCAGTCACGGTGTAGGCATGACCCTGGACGAGGCCGTTCTGCAGCTCGATGTTTCCGGTGTGTAACTGAAAAAGGATGATATGGCGGTGTTATACATGAAAGTCATGTGATAGAATTATAGAAGCTGCAGCAGGATGATGAGCCGTATGACGGACCAGGCACTGAGGCTCATACACACCGCACAGCGCCCTGACCAATCAGAGGTAAACATGCCATGTTTACATCGCAATGCACTAATTTCACTGCCAGATAAAGGATTGGTCGGTATTAGTGTATCTTGACGCCACCGGAAGCTAGGGGTTTGACAGGAGGAACGCCCCCTCTCACACCCCTAGCTTCCAATAGGTGCAAGATTAAGGTCCTAGGATTTATTATATGGCAGCCCCCCGCCGGCTGTCACAGTGTCCCCCTGCTGCTGCGGCCTCCCTGGGCCACTGAGTCAATGTTACCCCTACGCTCTATGGCCTCCCTGCAGTACTCTGCGGCCGCCAGCTATAGCGGCTCTCCGCAGTGGCGGTCACCAGCGCTTGCATGGACCGGCGGGTCTGGCCGCTGGCTTCTCCCCCACACCATCAGGAGCAGGACGGGTGACAGCGGGCCATGATGTGCGACTGTACTGGCGCCCCGCAGGCACAGCCTCTGCGTCCGCCGCGGGTTCCACGGCCGAACAGCATCTTCTTATCCGGCACCGACAGCGGCTTCCATGCCGGCCTCCCTGCACTGCCAGCACACGTGGCACGACAGAACGGCTGCAGACAGTGAGGGAGCGGCGGCGAGGCATGGCCCACTCTTAATGCACTGTGAAGCCGCTGTCACAGCCGCTGGAGAAGCCGATCTTAGTCACTGCCAGGACCTGAGAGCCCAAGAAGGAGGAGGCAGGCCTGCAGCCAATGAGAAAGTGGGGGGCATGCCCAGCCTGTCAAGCAGGCTGTATCTTGACACTCCCCATAGTTCTGGTGGCGTCAAGATACACTAATACTGGATTCGTCCTCCTGGTTGGTTAGTTTGTATCGTTTGACGGATCGCTTGTTTTTACACTTCTGCTATTGACTTGACTTGTATGACAAACCTTTTAGACCGCCTGCAGACGGGCGGAAATTCCGCAGCGGGATTTCCTGCGGAATTTCCGCCCTTGGAAGCTGTGGTTTGGGCACGCAAAATCTCGCGGGGCAAACAAACCGCAGCATGCGAGCCCCGCACAGAAACGTCACTCACCGGCCGCCGGCTCTGGTCTGCGCATGCGCCGACTGCCCGGCAGCCAGCACATGAAAGATCCGGAGCTGCGGGGCGAGGGTGAGTACGCGCTGCTATCTGCATACTGGGCTCTGCTATAGCCTGAACTCTATGCTACCTGATCTCCGCGTACCGTTCCTAATACATTATAGTGACTTTCCCGTGCTCGGCTGCTCCTGACCCCTGTATGTACTATTAGGCTCATTTAGCGGGACCCTTGCTATGCACAGTTAGGAGCATCTAGGTTGGGGTCCTGCTAAGACTCATAGACTAGTTTCAGACAAGGTTCATTTTTGCACCTGTCTTACGGGTGAGTGTCCCGACCGCGGCTCTACGGACCTGAGCTCACAGCAGCATAGGGGACAAAAGAGGATAGGGCTGGAATGGGGGGAGGGCAAGGCCCCCCTAAAATGGAAGCCCACCATGACACGAGGGGGGGAATAGCCGGAGTTAAAAGTATTCGGGGAGTATGGGGTTAATTTTGTTAGTTGTGGGGAGAACTTTCTAGAATTAGGGGGATAGCTGTGGGGGATTGGTGGATAAAGAAAGGGGTGGGGGAGTATTTAAGGAAAGGGGGAGTGGCAGCGGCACCTTTTCAGGGAACACGAGAGAGTCCCGCCCGCCCGAGGGTTTGGGGTTGGAATTGGGGGAATATACCGTTTGTCATGGCAGCTTGGCGGGTGGGGGGTCCTTGGAGTCGGTGGAAATGGGGGGGGGGGAATCCCTCCGTGTTAAATTTTGATGTGATCTGGTGCAGGTGACGTGGCTGGTGAGGGGGCGGCAGTAGACTCCCTCCGGCTATAAGTCACAATAGTGGTTGCCAGCCTTCGGGCGGCGTGGTTGGCCCCTGAACCTGTAGTCCGGTGGGGGGCAGTTGTTGCATTTTTTCCCAGTTATGGTTGCACCAGATCTTTGTGACTCCAAGGACTCCCCCTCGTTCATTGTTCATTTTATGTACTGTTTGTTAATAAACCGGCTGCTGTGGCCAATTTAGCAAAAGAAGAAGGAGTGGTGTTGTTATTGGTGGTAAGAGGGGTGGTGGGCTACAGCGAGGTATTCTGGCCTCCACGGGTCATGTAAAAATATGCTGTAATTTGTTTTTTTTTTCCTTCCTCTGGATCAACAAGAGGGGTAGAAACAGGCTGAACTGGATGGACATTGCCTCCCTTCAGTCTAACCTACTATGTTACAACTGTCTGACACCGACTGTAGAAATACAAACTTCAGGTTTTGATGCAACTCGCACTAAACTATTGCCGGAGTTTCTGACTGCATCCACCCTCCTCACGCTGCCAAGTTCCTGCCCTGTGCCCAGATTAGCGATGGTTTAGCAAACTTGACCGACTGCCACCAGAAACCGAAATACAACTTGCTATTTGTGTCCACAATGATGTACAAACACGGTGCTCAAACAACAAAAGCAGAAAACACCTCCTGGTGAGCGGGTGAAGCAGAGCCGGACACGTAGCTGCGACTACACCACTACCACACTACAACACGTTATTACTGCCGGTGTTCTGCCTAAGCACTGTGTTTTCATTAAGGGAATCATGAGTGCAGCTCTGGAGTATAATACAGGATGGAACTGAGGATAAGTAATGCATGTATAAAGTGACTCCACCAGCAGAATAGTGAGTGCAGCTCTGGAGTATAATACAGGATGTAACTCAGGATCAGTACAGGATAAGTAATGTATGTACACAGTGACCCCACCAGCAGAATAGTGAGTGCAGCTCTGGAGTATAATACAGGATGTAACTCAGGATCAGTACAGGATAAGTAATGTATGTATACAGTGACTCCACCAGCAGAATAGTGAGTGCAGCTCTGGAGTATGATACAGGATGTAACTCAGGATCAGTATAGGATAAGTAATGTATGTACACAGTGACTCCAGCAGCAGAATAGTGAGTGCAGCTCTGGAGAAGGTTGGGTGTGTGAGAGCTCTGCAGGATCTAGGGTGTGGTCACCAGTAAGAGGAAAGCTTACCCAGCCAAGTCTACAGGTGCTGGGCTTGCTCCAGCCATGGAGTCCCAGACCTCCTCCCTCCGGCTTCGGTCGGGGGGAGGGAGGACTGCACCCCAGGAGGGGAGAACACCTGGTCAGAGTGGCAGCAATGTCACCCTGACTCCCCTGGAGGAGCCCAAGAGGACCCGCAGCCAAAGGAAGAGAGTGGAGGACCATGCGGCAAAACAACGTTTGCAGGCAAGTTGGGCTGATCGCAGGGAGGGCGAGTCTGTAACGGATGTGGCATCACGCATTGCTAAGTATATGAAGGACTTTGGGCATGTCGGGAGGCAGCTGACTAAATATAGGCAGGAGCTGCGCATTGCCCGCTATGATGCGAAGAGGGCCAGATCCCGTACCAGAAAATTGGCCATATCGCGGCAGATTGAAGCCTGTGAGGAGGCCATTGAGTTTTATGAGGAGGAGAGGGAAAGGATTCTGGAAAGAAGTGGACCTTTCAAAGAAAAACTGTTAAATGATGAGAGGTTCAGCAAAATGGCGTCAGTGAGCAGCGCTGCTATTAAAGAGCGCTCTGCCAGGCGCTCAAGCAGCAGCACGGGCGAATCTGACGGTGCTCAGGATGGGCGAGCTGGGTGCTCTGGTGAGCAGCAATTTTCACTGCCAGGTGGGACTACTGGGCCCAGCATCCCAGCTGAACAGGTGAGCCTGCCCCTCACATCGGGCGAATCTGACCTGGAGGACTCTGATGACAGCTGCAGCAGCAGTGGAGAGGGGGCGCTGATAATGCGGCAGATACAGCTGCAAGAGTCCCCAGAGAGGCTGCAGTCCTTCTATTTTGGGAATGATTGTCCCCCGGAGACCTCAAGCAAGAAGAAGAGGAAAAAGGAAAAAAAATATATACAAGAAAAGTTCGTTTATGTCACCAAGCACTCTGGTTTGGCTGCAAAGTCAGACCAGGATGGTAACCCTGAGCTCCTAGTCCCGGGCTCTGTGGTGAGTCCGGTGCAGGGGACTGGGGAAGAGAGGGTTAATGCGGCCCAAAACTCCAAGTCCGCTTGTGCCAGTAGTGGGCATGGAGGAGTAAAGGAGGTAGATAAGAGTGTTGGGAAAGCAAAGAGTCGCGGCCAGTCCAGAGGTGCTGGTGCTGTCGGTCATGTCCCAGTGGGAGGGAGGCGTGATCCGGCACCAGGTCCCACCTGTGGTGGCCTGGCTGTCCCCCCTGTGTCCCTAAAGCGCCTATCAGGTGCAGAGGGGGCGCAGTGGGTGGTGGCCGGGTCTACCGATCCTCCTACCCATGGTAAACATGCTCCTGTTCCTGGAAGGGAAGTTGAAGGAACTACAACTCCCAGAGTGGCTAAGGTGGGCGGAGCTACATCCACCAAAGTAAGGAAAAATGTTAAAAGGCCAGACACTGAATCCTCTGAAGTGCATCTCCAGCCACCCACTGGAGGTGCCACGGACTTGCCCTCTGGGCAAAAAGAGGGTAAAAATAATAAAGGTCCTGGTCCAGCAGCTAATGGAGAAGTGAGTGAGGTAATGGATGTGGCTGTTGGTACCCCTGCTGCCCCTGTTCCTGCTGCCCCTGTTCCTGCAGGAACAGGTGTCCCTGGTTCCCCGGCTAGTATGCCACCTCTTGTACGGGAGGGTGGGGCTTCGGAGGGTAGTCAGGGGGTGGGTCAGGATCCAGTCGCCCCTCCAGCGGCGACAACATCTGGTAGAACTTATGCCAGTGTCGCCGCTGGAGGGAGGGGAGAGGCGTCCTCCTTGTCTTTGGGCTCTGGGGACGGCATTTTGCAACGGCGCCTCCTGGAGGCCTTGAGGAGGGGGGAGAGCTCGATGAATGTAGGGGGCAGAGTTGTGGATTTGTCTCTCTGGGTGGAGAGACATGGTCTTGGTGCCTTCCAAGAACAAAGGGGGGAGACCGTCTGGTCCCTGCCGACAACCGGGCAGGACATTGGCCGTAGGAATGTGGCTCGTCTTCAGTGGAGGGGCAATGACGCGTGTCCATCCAGGGGTAAGGTGGTGGAGCTTCTGCTGAAGATGGGTTTCAGGGCAAATGACATCTATGCCCTGATCCATCCTTACGGCACGTCTGAGTTCGACATCAGCTTTGTTCGCCCAGAGGGCCTCGAGCTCTTTTGGGGGAACTACGAGTTGATGAAGGACGAGCCCGGCTGGCGCGGTTTCGCTGCACAAGTGGTAACCCGCCAGACTGGAGTCAAGAGAGTGACCGTTTTGACTCGTAACGAGTCCCTCTCTTGTTATGATATCATGACTTGGATAAGTCGGTACGGAGAGGTGGTGGATATGCCCAATAAGAACCGGGATGAACACGGCATCTGGTCCGGAGCCTGGACGTTTATGGTGAAACTTAAGCGTTCAGGGAATTCGGTGGCCCACATACCATCCGCGGCCTTCCTTGGCAGGGATCGTATCTTGGCCTTCTACCAGGGGCAGCCGAAGCTCTGTCACAAGTGCGGCGACCCCACACATTTGAGTGCAGCCTGTAACATCATCAAGTGCGCTCTGTGTGGCGAGGTAGGTCATCTTGCAGCATCTTGTACAGAGATTAGGTGTCACCTGTGTGGTGACCTCGGTCACCCATTCAGTCGCTGTCCGCGCTCTTTCGCCAATGCGGTCATGGCCCCAGCGGAGGAGAGCCGTGAGGTTGCTTCTGCAGGGGAGGGGACCAGCAGAGGCGATGGAGCCCAGGAGCCAAGGAAGAACAAACATGCTGGGGCAGCCAAGCTGAGGCGCCAAGAGAAGCGCGGAAGGGGCAGGGAGCTGGTGGAAACCCAGGTGGCAGGTGGGTCAATGCTGGCCCCTGCTCCGGACGCAAATCATGTGGCTGAGGCTCCAGGAGACAGGGAGCTGGATGAGGAGGTCAGGAGGATCCAAAGGGAAGAGGATGCCACTTATTCAGATTCTTCCCACTATGAAAGTGTGGGTGAGGGCAAGGATGAGTGGCAAAAGAAAAAGCGCAAGCAGGGCTCCAAGAAAATGAAAAAAAGGGAAGGGAAATCTTCCCCTGCAACGGGCCAGGTGCAGGAAGGCAATCCAAACTCTCCTCTTGTTGGGCTCTCCAACAGGTACCAAGCTCTCTCGTCCTCGGAGGAGGCAGAGGGAGAGGTGCCCAGGACAAGCGTGGGGCCTACAGGGGGTGCTGAGCCTTCCTCTTATGGGGGTTTGGTGACCTCCAGGGGGAGGGCTGGCCCAGAGCCCAGTGGCAAGGAGGACGAGGTCGAGGAGCCCCTTGCCATGGACCTTTCAGTGTCCAAGAAACGTGGCAAGGGGTCATCCTCAGACCCGGATGAGAAGGGGGGTGGGAAGAAGAAAGCCATCTAACTCAATCACCAATGATGGCGGCACCCGCTCCGTTGACGCTGGCATCCATTAATGTTGCCAGCATTAAATCTGATATGGCTAGATTTGCGGCCTTTGATTTTCTCGGCCGCGTTGAAGCTAACATTTTGTTTTTGCAAGAGACCAGGCTGCCAAATTTGGCAGCTGTGCATAAGGCAAGGAGGGAATGGAGGTCTGGTCCATCTTACTGGTCTCTTGCGGCCGAGCCATATAGCGGAGTGGCGGTACTTTTTACCGCAGCGGTTGAATGCCGACGGGTTATCGAGTTAGAAATAGGGAGGTGCCTGATCCTGGATGTTCTCATGAAGGGACAAGAGCTTCGGCTAATCAACATCTACGGTCCCCAAACCAAGCGGGACCGCAAAGATCTCTTAATAAGGATCAAGCCGTACCTTTTTACCAGTCGGCAGGTGATCTTTGGGGGTGACTTTAACGCAGTCACGAGGACCCGTGACAGGGGAGGCTCCCTAGGCAAGCTGACTTATGATAGCGTCGCGCTTAATAGCATAGCTAGCGAAGCTCGCCTGGTGGATGTCCACATCCGGCACACCCCAGGCCACGCGGGTTTCACCTATTATAGAGGCGAGTGCAGGTCTAGAATAGATAGGTTTTATTTGAAGGAGGAAGCCATCTCTTCACCAGTTTCTGCTGTTGAGGTGGAATTCTCCGACCACTGTCTGATTTTGTTTTCCCTGAATGTTGCAGAGACCCCCCGGATGGGTAGAGGCTTATGGAGGCTGAATTCATCACTCCTGGAGGAAGCAGAGATAAGACAGTCCTTTGAGGATTTTCTGCAGAGCCAGGTACCATTACTGGATCTTTGTAGCAGTAAGTCAGAGTGGTGGGAGATGTTCAAGATCAGGGCTGCGAGGTTCTTCCGCCAGCTCTCTAGCCTCAGGAGCCTGAGTAAGTACCGTCTTTATCAGGGCCTGAGGAGGAAACTCGAACATCTCGTCTCGACTGGAGGTAGCCGCGAGGAGATCTCCAGAGTGAAGTCTTTGCTCAAAGGGTGCCAGTATAATAGGCACGCATCTTTGGTTTTTGAGAGGGACTTCGGGAAGTACCACTCAACTGACCCTTACAGAAACTGCAAGATGTCAGTGAATCGTAAAGTTGTCACTGGACTGATCGACGGTACGGGATCTCTGAACAGGTCCAGATCAGGGATTCTGGAAGTCATCAGATCCTTCTACTCGCACCTTTTGAGAAAGAGGGATCTAGATCGAGATGTGATGTCGGCTTTCCTGGCTGAAGCTGTCCCTGAGCCAGGGGATGACATCTCCCTTAATGTTTTGACAGAGGAGATCAACATAGAGGAAGTTAAACTGGCGATTGATGGGCTTGCGCTCAAAAAATCGCCAGGACCGGATGGCTTAACATCTGAGTACTATAAGACCTTTAAGGACCTCTTGAGTCCCCTCTTGACTGAGGTTTTCAATGAGTGTCTTTCCTCGGACACTCTCCCAAAGTCAATGAGGAGGTCGGCTTTGGTCCTTCTGTCAAAGGGTAAAGACTCGAGCCGTATTGAGAACTGGCGTCCCATAGCGCTTCTCAATGCGGACAGGAAGGTTCTGGCAAAAGTGCTGTTTAATCGGCTGGTCAAGTTTGCACCCCGGCTCCTCTCGGGCGCCCAGCATTGCTCTGTTCCAGGCCGTAGCACCTTTAGTGCTGTTCTAGGTGTCCGGGAGGCAGTGGAGCAGGGTAGGGCTGGTCACTGGGAGGGGTACCTGCTGTCCTTGGATCAGGCCAAAGCGTTTGATCGGGTTAATCACGAGTACCTCTGGTCTGTTCTTCTGAGATATTGCCTGCCAGTGGGGTTTGTCAATTGGCTCAAGACATTGTACGCGGGGGCTGAGACTTTCCCGCTACTGAACGGTTGGGTCGGCCACCCATTTGAGGTTGGGTCTGGCGTCCGTCAGGGTTGTCCTCTGAGCCCCTTGCTGTACGTGTTTGCCATTGATCCTTTCCTTAGGATGATTGATGGTGGGCCTATGGCGGGGGTCGGGATGGATCGGGCGGTGCCGGAAGCCACCCTCAGGGTGGCAGCGTACACTGATGACGTCACCGTCTTTGTGTCCTCGAGGGGGGAGGCAGAGTACGTGATGGCAGAGGTGGATCGCTACTCGGAAGCATCTGGGTCCGGCATCAACTGGGATAAGTGCGAAAGTCTCTGGTTAGGAAGGGGAGATCCTACATTTAGTCTCCCGGACACCCTTCCAGTGCCCCAGGACTCGGCTAAAGTTCTCGGCATCAAATTTGGCCGGGGAGATTACCCCATGCAAAATTGGGTGGTCAGGCTCGATGGTGCCACTCAGAAGGTGGCCCAGTGGAAGGGTTGGTCTTTGACCCTTCGGGAAAGGGTTAACCTGATCAAAACATACCTGCTCCCTTTATTCATCTACCTGGGCAGCGTATGCATTTTGCCAGAGCCTCTCTGGACCCGGGTCTACAACCTGTTCTTCCTAATGTTGTGGGGGAATAGGTTGAACCTGATCAGGAGAGATGTCACGTACCGCACGAGGAGACTAGGGGGGTTATCTATGGTCAACCCCGTGGTGTTTCTCGTAAACACCTTTGTTAAGATCAATATAGGCAACCTCTGGCAAGAGAGGGCTCCTCCGTGGGTATTCTCCTGTTGCGGATGGCTTCGGCCTTTCTTCCAGGAATGGGAGACTGGAGGGCGAGTGAAGGATCTTCGCACGTCGCACGGGCATCTTCCGGCTTACGCTACCGTGGCTCTGAAGATGATACGTCGGTGGGGTCTGGGGATGTGGGAGATCAGAACTCTGTCGAGGAAACACCTCGATAAGAGGGTTCTGTTGACCCATTTCCAGAAGCCCCTGGCGCTCAAGGACTGCCCAAGTCGGGACCTGGAGGGAGGGTTACGTTTATTGAATTCTGACAGGATCCCCTTGAAGTTTTGGGACTTGACTTGGCGCTGTTTCCACGGGAGACTGTATGTAAGGGGCAACTTGAAGAGCAGGCCTCTGGTGGATAGGGGTTGCCCCCGCCAGGAGTGCAGCAACGTACTGGAAAGCATGGAGCATTTCCTGCTTCAGTGTCCCTTTAATACAGAGGTGTACAAACGGGTGGGAGCCTCCATTGGTTGGCCCAGGTTGGCACGCCTCTCGTATGCGGAATGGGTCTATGGGGCATTCGGGGACCTTGGTGGCAGGGACCGGTGCACTTTATTCTTAGTCAGCCTAGTGGTCAGGTTTCACATTTGGAACGCACGGTGTCTAGTTTCGACGGAAGAGAAAATCCTCCCCGCGGATGAGGTGAATAGAAACATCCTGGGTGACCTGGTGAAGGTGCGCTCTCTGGATTATGAGAGGTTGGGCACGACTAAGGCCTCTCTCCTATGGAGAGGGTTTGTCTTTCGTTAGGGACAGTCTTCTTATTGTTAGGGTCTTTGTAGGGACAGAATAGGGAGAGGTAGGGACAGTTTTCTCTGAGGGTAAGTTTTAGGGAAGGAGTAGGGACATTGTAGGGACAGATTAACTATAGGGATAGTTTTTCTCTATTTGGTCGGTGCCCGGCTTTTCATATCCAGTCCTGGTGGAGGGCTGAGTGTGACACTAGTAGAGTTTTTGTTTTCGGTCAAAGATCAGGTATGTACGGCTGCAGGTAACTGAACCTTAGGCTTTCGGGTATTAATATGTAGTGTTGGTTTGTAGTTGTATAGTATAAGAGATGTTATATGTTATGTTTTGTATATAGGGTTAGGGGTTCTAGATAGGTTGGGTGGGGGTTTATTGGGGGGAGGGGGGGGGATTTATGCCTCAGCCGTAGCTTGACACGTCCCGGACAATGAACACTGGGCACGGACTGTTGGTGCGGGCGTGGCCCTCAGGCTGCGGCGGGCAGGGTGTGTGTATGCGGTGCAGCTCGGCTCGTCCTGGACATAGACATTGAGCACGGACTTGGGATGCAGACGTGGCTCCCAGGCTGCACCGTAGGGGGTTGTTTGGGGGTGTGTGGTGGTTTGGTCTGGGTATAGGGTTAGTTTAGGATTATGTAAGGTTTTATTCTTTAGGTGGTGGGCATAAAAAATAAATAAATAAATAAATTAAAAAAAAAAAAAAAAAAAAAAGGGCATTGGGTTCTTCTTATTATTGTTACTTTGTTATTGTTTGCATTATTGTTATTATATCATTGCTTCGGTTATTAGTCAAGTTTTCTTCTTTTTTTGGTATTTCAGGCTGGATCATGTGAGTTAGGGATGTTTTCTCACATGTGGGTATATTATATGTAGTATGAAGTGTATATGTATTGGTGAGTGTAGTTTTGGAGTGCAGGTTGGTGTAGTGTGCGGTGTGTATTGTTTGGACCAGATGGACCTTTTGCTTTTGTTCCTTTGTCCTGCAGTAAGGCAAAGTACAGATAACACAAGTGATCATTTGTTTTGGTTTTATGTTTATGCCAAGTGAGCGATATTTATGTTCTGTTTATTGTTATGTTTTTCACTTTTATAATAAAAGATCTACAGGATGTAACTCAGGACCAGTACAGGATAAGTAATGTATGTACACAGTGACTCCACCAGCAGAATAGTGAGTGCAGCTCTGGAGTACAATACAGGATGTAACTCAGGATCAGTACAGGATAAGTAATGTATGTACACAGTGACTCCACCAGCAGAATAGTGAGTGCAGCTCTGGAGTATAATACAGGATGTAAGTCAGGATCAGTACAGGATAAGTAATGTATGTACACAGTGACTTCACCAGCAGAATAGTGAGTGCAGCTCTGGGGTATAATACAGGATGTAACTCAGGATCAGTACAGGATAAGTAATGTATGTACACAGTGACTCCACCAGCAGAATAGTGAGTACAGCTCTGGAGTATAATACAGGATGTAACTCAGGAGCAGTACAGGATAAGTAATGTATGTACATAGAGACTCCACCAGCAGAATAGTGAGTGCAGCTCTGGAGTATAATACAGCATGTAACTCAGGAGCAGTATAGGATAAGTAATGTATGTACACAGTGACTCCACCAGCAGAATAGTGAGTGCAGCTCTGCAGTATAATAGAGGATGTAACTCAGGAGCAGTACAGGATAAGTAATGTATGTAAACAGTGACTCCAGCAGCAGAATAGTGAGTGCAGCTCTGGAGTATAATATATGATGTAACTCAGGATCAGTACAGGATAAGTAATGTATATACACAGTGACTCCACCAGCAGAATAGTGAGTGCAGCTCTGCAGTATAATACAGCATGTAACTCAGGATCAGTACAGGATAAGTAATGTATGTACACAGTGACTCCAGCAGCAGAATAGTGAGTGCAGCTCTGGTGTATAATACAGGATATAACTCAGGATCAGTACAGGATAAGTAATGTATGTACACAGTGACCCCACCAGCAGAATAGTGAGTGCAGCTCTGGAGTATAATACAGGATGTAACTCAGGATCAGTAAAGGATAAGTAATGTATGTACACAGTGACTCCAGCAGCAGAATAGTGAGTGCAGCTCTGGAGTATAATACTGGATGTAACTCAGGATCAGTACATGATAAGTAATGTATGTACACAGTGACTCCACCAGCAGAATAGTGAGTGCAGCTCTGGGGTATAATACAGGATGTAACTATCTGCTCAATTTGCTCTAATACGGCAGATTCTTATGCGTAGCAGAGAATCCTTTAACATGGTAACATTGTGTGTAAAAGGCCATTTACATTCATACGAATGAAAATGCACAGCCATGGTTTCCTATTCATTTACTTTTTGTTTGTCGCTCACTTTCAACCAGCCTTAAACTCCTCACTGGTTCGCTCACTTCCTGCAGTGTATCGCTCCCCGCTGAGTACTTCACATAGATTTGGAAGCACTGAGCATGAAGTCAGCGATGGTCTGCACGAGCGCTAACAGCTAGCGGTGATGTCGCCTGCTTGTGCAGACCGTTTAGGCGACAGTTGGCCCTTGTAAATGGCGCATAAGGCTGGAAAAATATCCATGCCCATCCAGTTCAGCCTATTAGCCCCCAATGTTCATCAAGAGGAAGGCAAAAAACACCAATGAGGCAGAAGCCAATTTTCCTAATTTTCTGACTCCAATCTTGCAATCAGAATAATCCCCGGATCAGCGACCCATTTTAGTAATCAGTGATATAACATTCCATTTATTTCTTTAGTTGCCCCCTTTGTACCCGCTCAAGCTCTGATATGTCCTTCTTGAGTACCGGTGCCCGAAAGTGTACACAATATTCCATGTGTGATCTGACCAGTGACTTGTAAAGAGGAAGAACAATGTTCTCATCATGCACCCCTAGACCTCTTCTGATGCCCCCCATGATCCTATTTGCCTTGGCAGCAGCTGCCTGACACTGGTTGCTCCAGTCCTTCTCCACTTTGGTGTTCCCCATTGCTTTCCTATTTATAAATGGAATATAGCACCAGGGTTTATCACAGCTCTGCAGAAAGAACCTCTCATAGTAGCTCATCTAAACTCTTCAGGGCTCAGTCACATGGGTGAATGGGTGAGTGCTGCCTCTGATTGGCTGAGCGCAGGCACCAATCACAGGCAGCTCTCAGCTGTCATTCAATAGCTGAGAGCTGCCTCTGATTGGTCACAGTACTCAGCCAATCATAGCCAGCCCTTTCAGCAGGCGTGGATTTTAAATCCCCGCCTGCTAAAAGCTCTTCATAGCAGTGCAGGAGAAAAGCCGGCTGGACGCACCTGAGCCCTGGCAGCTGCAGAGAGGTGAGTATAGGTTTTTTAGAATTTTTTTTACACATTTTTGGGATGCTTTTCAGGGAAGGGCTTATATTTTAAGTCCTTCCCTGAAAATTACTGCAGCACTTGCCGGCAGCATATTGCTTTCTATAGAGCTGGCTGTATTGCCATCTCCATTGAATTCAATGGGCAAACATCGCGATCCTGTCACATCTGTAGCAGAGGATCGCGATGTTCTCCGTATGTCAATGGGGCCGCCGCAGATGCCGCCGGCCCCACTGACCACAGGTTATACCCCTGGATGTGACAGCATCCAGGGGTTTCACATCCAGGGAATCCCCTGCTGCAGCTGTCACAGCCACAGCAGGGGATAGCGGGCTGTGCTCTTCTTGAGCGGATCAACGCTCCTAGGTGCGGTTTTTCCTCCCTGACGCCCGCTTCGGTCACACAAATTTTTGAATGCATCAGTTATGCGCAAAAAAAAAATTGTGCGTCAAAACGCCCGTGTGACTGAGCCCTCATAGTAGCAAATTTGGATATTTGTGGGATATTTGTCAGTTCCATGCCCAAAATAAACAGAGATTCCACCTGCAAATGTAGATAAACTCTGAATCTTTGTGATTTGGCAGGCGCCCCCTGTAGACTGCTGGCAGGTATGACATTACTATATATCCGAGTCCTGCACAAGTCCAGACTTGGTTTCTGCAGCCTTCTTCTAGTACATATACTGTAGATTCCTATTTTCCCCTTTATATTGGACTTTCTACTTACTTCTCCTGGCGTTGTGCACCCCATAAGACAGAAGGATCTTGCAGCAGCCATAACAATGTCTTTCAGGTCTGGTGGGGGTTTGGATAAATTAAAATCCATTTGCACCCCTCCTGTAAAATCCACAAATGCTTCTGAGATGAATCCCCAGTGCAGATTCTTGTAGGACCCTCGAAGCCTAAAAGCATGAGAACAGAAATTTAAAGGGGATGTCGGCCATTCTCCCCAACAAAATCAGCATGGGGCTCTGATCTGCCCCGCAGAATAAAGCTTAAAGCAGAAAAGGCCTCTCAGCCATCTCTGGTCCAGCGGGACGGTCCCAGATTTGGGGTGCTGTCCCAGAGTCCTGAGAAGCATGCTGGATGTCTCAATATCAACTATCAGCAGGTCAGCCGAACGCGGATATAGCTAGATATAATGGTAAAGCCGGGAGCCCGGGGCTTGGAATAGGCAGGCATGAGGCATATTACCCCCGCTGCACCAAGCCGCAGACCCCACAGACCGGGCGAGACCTGCAGAGGCGTCTCTTCCATTTATCAGTTATTTTAAGTTGTAAGACCTCTTTGGGGGCACTTTTTTTCTGTGTGGGACCATTAAAAGGCAATCTTTAGTATTTTTGGGTGGCATCACTGGGGGCACTAAGGGGGCATTTGTGTGATGGTTACTAAGGGAGCATTCTTAGGTGCACTTTTTCTATGTGGAGGCACTAAATCAGAATGTTTACTGTGTGGGAGGCATAACTGGGCGTACTAAAGGGGCCTCATACTGTGGTGGGGGCAATAAGGAGGTATAATTAGGGGCACTTTTTCTATGTGGGGGCACCAAAGGGGCATCTTTACTGTGAAAGAATGCTAAGTAGACATTATACTTTGGTGGGTACACTAAGGGGTGTATCCTAATTTGATAGGGGTATCATGATGTGTGCAGGAGACACCATACTGCGGTAGGGGCACTAAGGTGGCATCTGCGTGGCGGCACTAAGGAGGCATCACTAGGGGCACTTTTTCTTTGTGGATGCACTAAAGTTGAATCTTTACTGGTGTGGAGCAGAAAAGGAGGCAACATATGTGGTGGATGCACTAAGGGAGTGTCATTTTTCGGTGGGGGTACGAAATAGACTTGATGATGTGTGCAGGGGGCACTAATAGGTACATTCTACTGTGGTGGGGACACAAAGGAGGCATCTATGTGGGAACACTAAGTTGCATTTTTTTCTATGCGGAGGAACTAAGGGGGCACTTTTTTATGTGGGGGCGCTAAAAGTGAAATCTTTACTGTAAAATGGCACTAAGAGGGCGTCATAAGTTTTATCGGGAACACCAAGGCGGCATCATTATGTGTGGGGGGTGCACTGATAGGGCATAGGGGCATCACTACTGTGAGGGGTACATGAAGAGGACATACTTTGTGAGGAGGACAGTAAGAGGGCATCATTACTGTTTGGGTTTCACTACAGGGGCATCCTTACTGTATGGGGGCACTAAGGGAGTATCGCTGTGAGAGGGCACTCCTAATGTGTGCTACATAAATATGACACTATAAAATACATGGGGGGCACAAAGGTGTGCTATTAGTGAGTTAGAACAAAGAAGGGCACTATTAGTGTGGGGGAGCACAAGGGGCAGTGCGCAGAATTGGGTGGGGTTAGAGTCGGGCTTAACACTTATAAAAGTTCTTTCTCTTTTCATTCTCTGATAGTCTGGGGGGTACGAGGCTGCCTACAGCACAGTGCAGTCGGGGAGCATATTTGGTATTTCAGCCGCACTTAAGCGGCGCTGCTGATTAGAGCCACCTGATTGGCTCTTCGGCACCACGTGACTATACTGCGTGCACGCGGATTGCCTTAAGCAGCCGTGCACTACACACTACAGTTAAGCAGCCGTGCGCGATGAGCCGTGCTAACCCTAACCCTAAACCTAACGCTAACCCTAAACCTAACCCTAAACCTAACCCTAAACCTAACCCTAAACCTAACCCCAACCCTAAACCTAACCCTAAACCTAACCCTAAACCTAACCCTAACCCTAACCCTAAACCTAACCCGTAACGCTAAACCCTAACCCCCCACGGGTTTCGTGAAGTAGCACTCCTGCACATCTCCAAAGGGGGGTCTGTGCACGGCTGCTTAAGTGTAGTGTGTAGTGCATGGCTGCTTAAGGCAATCCGCGTGCACGCTGTGTAGTCACGTGGTGCCGAAGTGCCAATCAGGTGGCTCTAATCAGCAGCACCGCTTAAGTGCGGCTGAAATACCAAATATGCAGCCGGGGGGCTGGACAGCAGAAGTCAGCTATTTGTTGCAGAGTCTAAAGATAGGGTAATGTCTTCTAAGAGGGAGATGTCCTGGAGTCATAAGGCATTTATGAAAACAAGCGCATGTAATCATCGGACGTACTTCGCATACGCTTTCTCCAATAGAGATGGCCAAAACTCATTGTTGACACGCGGCTGCACCGACAAGAATCTTCCATTGAGCATCGGCAGTCGATCGTCGACAACCACGTCCACCCATTCGCCGTACTGCCAGAACTAGGAGAGGAAGAACAAGATGCATACAATGTAGTCTAAAAGTGTGGTGGGAACAGCGCCCCCTATAATGGCAGTCTGGCTGCGTGGTCTGCAGCGCCCCCTACAATGGCAGTCTGGCTGCGTGGTCTGCAGCGCCCCCTATAATGGCAGTCTGGCTGTGTAGTCTGCAGCACCCCCTATAACAGCAGTCTGGCTGTGTGGTCTGCAGCGCCCCCTATAACAGCAGTCTGGCTGTGTGGTCTGCAGCGCCCCCTATAACAGCAGTCTGGCTCTAGTCTGCAGCGCTCCCTATATCGGCAGTCTGGCTGTGTGGTCTGCAGTGCCCCCTATAACAGCAGTCTGGCTGTGTAGTCTGCAGCGCCCCCTATAACGGCAGTATGGCTGTGGGGTCTGCAGCGCCCCCTATAACGGCAGTCTGGCTGTGTGGTCTGCAGCGCCCCCTATAACGGCAGTATGGCTGTGTGGTCTGCAGCGCCCCCTATAACAGCAGTCTGGCTGTGTAGTCTGCAGCGCCCCCTATAACGGCAGTATGGCTGTGTGGGCTGCAGCGCCCCCTATAACGGCAGTCTGGCTGTGTGGTCTGCAGCGCCCCCTATAACGGCAGTCTGGCTGTGTGGTCTGCAGCGCCCCCTATAATGGCAGTCTGGCTGTGTGGTCTGCAGCGCCCCCTATAACAGCAGTCTGGCTCTGTAGTCTGCAGCGCCCCCTATAACAGCAGTCTGGCTGTGTAGTCTGCAGCGCCCCCTATAATGGTAGTCTGGTTGTGTGGTCTGCAGCGGCCCCTGTAACAGCAGTCTGGCTGTGTAGTCTGCAGCGCCCCCTATAACGGCAGTCTGGCTGCGTGGTCTGCAGCGCCCCTATAACGGCAGTCTGGCTGTGTAGTCTGCAGCGCCCCCTGTAACAGCAGTCTGGCTGTGTGGTCTGCAGCGCCCCCTATAACAGCAGTCTGGCTGTGTGGTCTGCAGCGCCCCCTATAACGGCAGTCTAAGCGCTGCGGAATAAGTTGGCGCTATACAAATAAAGATTATTATATTATTATTATTATCTGGCTGTGTGGTCTGCAGCGCCCCCTATAACGGCAGTCTGGCTGTAGGGTCTGCAGCGCCCCCTATAACGGCAGTCTGGCTGTGTGGTCTGCAGCGCCCCCTATAACAGCAGTCTGGCTGTGGGGTCTGCAGCGCCCCCTATAACGGCAGTATAGCTGTGTGGTCTGCAGCGCCCCCTATAACGGCAGTCTGGCTGTGTGGTCTGCAGCGCCCCCTATAACGGCAGTATAGCTGTGTGGTCTGCAGCGCCCCCTATAACGGCAGTATGGCTGTGTGGTCTGCAGCGCCCCCTATAACAGCAGTCTGGCTGTGTGGTCTGCAGCGCCTCCTATAACAGCAGTCTGGCTGTGTGGTCTGCAGCGCCCCCTATAACGGCAGTCTGGCTGTGTGGTCTGCAGCGCCTCCTATAACAGCAGTCTGGCTGTGTGGTCTGCAGCGCCCCCTGTAACAGCAGTCTGGCTGTGTGGTCTGCAGCGCCCCCTATAACGGCAGTATAGCTGTGTGGTCTGCAGCGCCCCCTATAACGGCAGTCTGGCTGTGTGGTCTGCAGCGCCCCCTATAATGGCAGTCTGGCTGTGTGGTCTGCAGCGCCCCCTATAACGGCAGTATAGCTGTGTGGTCTGCAGCGCCCCCTATAACGGCAGTATGGCTGTGTGGTCTGCAGCGCCCCCTATAACAGCAGTCTGGCTGTGTGGTCTGCAGCGCCTCCTATAACAGCAGTCTGGCTGTGTGGTCTGCAGCGCCCCCTATAACAGCAGTCTGGCTGTGTGGTCTGCAGCGCCTCCTATAACAGCAGTCTGGCTGTGTAGTCCGCAGCGCCCCCTATAACGGCAGTCTGGCTGTGTGGTCTGCAGCGCCCCCTATAACGGCAGTCTGGCTGTGTGGTCTGCAGCGCCCCCTATAACAGCAGTCTGGCTGTGTGGTCTGCAGCGCCTCCTATAACGGCAGTCTGGCTGCGTGGTCTGCAGCGCCCCCTATAACGGCAGTCTGGCTACGTGGTCTGCAGCGCCCCCTATAACGGCAGTCTGGCTGTGTGGTCTGCAGCGCCCCCTATAACAGCAGTCTGGCTGTGTGGTCTGCAGCGCCCCCTATAACAGCAGTCTGGCTGTGTGGTCTGCAGCGCCCCCTATAACAGCAGTCTGGCTGTGTAGTCTGCAGCGCCCCCTATAACAGCAGTCTGGCTGTGTGGTCTGCAGCGCCCCCTATAACGGCAGTCTGGCTGTGTGGTCTGCAGCACCCCCAATAACGGCAGTCTGGCTGTGGGGTCTGCAGCGCCCCCTATAACGGCAGTATAGCTGTGTGGTCTGCAGCGCCCCCTATAACGGCAGTCTGGCTGTGTGGTCTGCAGCGCCCCCTATAACGGCAGTCTGGCTGTGTAGTATACAGCATCTCCTGACTATCCATCACTGCCCCGTCTGTATAATTCCCTGTATGTAGTTATTTTTCCCCCCTGCTGCTCCCTCAGTCCGTTTTCCCAGCTCCGTTGCCCTTAGCGCCCCGCCACGTGGTATATACCTACATGTTTACACACCGGGCTCCGCTCTTGTAATTTGCGCATTGTTTGGAATACATTATCCCGTATAATCCCGGTGTGAGAGCAAAGAAAACTCTATCAAAGACGGGATTAGGGAGATGTAGAGCAAAAAGAGCACCTGACGAGGCTCCTGCGGGGCGCACAGCTGTCCCTCATACGGATATTCTGCATACATACCAGGTGATACATTGTTACATTATTACATTGTTACATTATTACATTGTTACATTATTACTGCATCATTTCACATTCTTACTAATAATCTCACTGAAATCGGTTCTCTACTTCACTACATCTCAGAGTCGGGTAAGATCGCCTTCTGAAAGGCCCCAGTGCCCTTGGGGTGGCTTGATATACTACCTGTCAGATCGCAGTATGTTGTAATGCTATAGCATACTATACTGCAATGCTATACTGCAGGAGCGATCAAAGCATCACAATTTGTTGTCCCCTCTGGGGACTAAAAAAAAATAAGTAAAAACAAGTTTTAAAAAGTTTTACTAATTATTAAAAAAGTAATAAAAAGTTGAAAAAAAACCCTTTTGCCATATTTATAATAAATGAATCTAAATCATAAAACAAAAATACATGTTTAGCATCGCCACGTCCGTAAATATCTGATCTATCAAAGTAGCGCATTATTTACCCCGCACTGTGAACGTTGTAAAAAAGAAAGAAAGAAAGAACGCCAGAAATGCGCTTTTTTGGTCACCCTGTATCCAAGAATAAAATGCAATAAAAAGCAATCAAAAAGTCCTATGTACTCCAAAATGGTAGCGACACAAACTGCAGGACGTCCCGCAAAAAATGAGCCCTCGCACAACTATGTTGACAGAAAAATGAAAAAGTTATTGCGCGCACAAGATGGCGGCAGAAAATAATTTTTAAAAATTAAATATCATTGGAAAAAAAATACAAGTAGTACAGCAAAAAAAAAAAAACTACAACTCTGTTTGGTATCATAGTCATCGTACTGACCATTAGAAAAAAGTTATCACGCGATTCCCGTTGCAGTTTGTGTGCCGTAGAAACAAGATGCATCGGAAAATGGCGGAATTCCATTTTTTTCCCATTTTTCTCTAGTTTTTCAGTACATCATATGATACTTTATATAGCACCATTGAAAAAAACAAGTCGTCCCGAAAAACCCAGCGAGGTCGATGGATAAATAAACAAGTTACGACTTTTTAAAAGGAGGGAGGAAAAAACGAAAATGGAAAAACGAAAAAAAGCTTGCTAAGGGTGGATTCAGACGACCGTATATCGGCTCGGTTTTCACGCTGAGCCGATATACGGTGTCCTCATCTGCAGGGGGGAGGATGGAAGAGCCAGGATCAGGAACTCCCACCCCCTCTCCGCCCCTCTGCCCTATTTGCAATGAAAGGAGGCGGGATGGGGGCGTGGCTAAGTTTCAAGAATTAGTCCCGCCTCTCCCCATTGCAAATAGTGCAGAGGGGCAGAGAGGGGGCGGGAGCTCAGGTCCTGCTCCTGGCTCTTCCATCCTCCCCCCCCCCCTGCAGATGAGGACACCGTATATCGGCTCGGTGTAAACTGAGCCGATATACGGTCGTCTGAATCCACCCTTACTAAGGGGTTAACACTTTCATACAACCGTTGCAAGAGATCCAAATACATTGCATCTTTGCTTGCAGGCCACGGGTGACACACAGCTTTTCTGTATTTATTAACAGATAGCTGTGCACAGAGCCGTCACCAACGTGTCGGAGACTCGGACCACTTAGCCACAGCCTAATAGAAGGCAAAGCAGTCGTGTTGCAGTTTTCAATTGGCCGCGACTCGCAGATCACAATGGATCCACAGGTTTGTAATTAATTGTAATCTGCGTGTCAGTCGTGGCCACATTGCGAGGTCACAGCGCTACACCACGATCTCGCATCCCAGCCAATATCGCCGTGTAGCACCTTAGTCCACTTAATTCTTCCAAAAGATATCTAACAAGCATGTTCACCTCTTACCCTGAAATGAAAAATCCCGGCGTACTTATATGTGAACTCCTGGTCGTTGGGAATAACATTATCCAGAAATTTCCGATGCATAGTCAAAGCCCCGACGACAGAAAGGACCCAGCAGTCTCCTGCAGAGCAAAAAAGAAATCTTGTCATGATCTGAATTTTTGCTTACCAGCACTAGAAAACGCACAGCTGCTAGACTGTAGGTGCCCAGGGGAGCTGCAACAGTCATAGGATTACATGATAAGAAATGTTCTGCTTCTAGTCACCAATAGAGGGAGCTCTTTACCTTTAGTTCATAATATGTATACAATGAGCTCCCCCTAGTGGTGGCTCTAATTCACTGTAAAAGAGATGTAGTGGCTCTCCTATAATCTGTTGTAATGCTGGAGTTCATGTATTTTGCTTTATTGATGGTATGAGCATTGTGCTATTATTAATTGTGCTATTTTTACTGATGATGATGACTTATTACTATTATACACATATTAGAAGTAAAAGCATAACATATTCCTACCTATTTCTCCTTGCATAATGTCAAATCTGCTGGCACCATCTACCAGAAAGCGGGGATCTCTCTGAAGCTCCTGATAATAGAAATCAAAATGTTGGAGATAAGAACAGACCAGAAAGAAGACCGAATTATAACTCCTATCTATTTATGAGAGAAGCCAAGTCAACAAGAATAAGATTATACAGTATACATGTCTCTGGATGCAGCAGTAGCGGCCAGTCCAGGTATCTGATGGGTTTCATCTCAAACACACCTGATGTAACTATTGAAACGCTTGATTAGTTGCATCAGGTGTGCTTGAGGTAACACTTGATTTACAAATATGAGCTCTTATGAAGGATTCTATTCAGGGGGTGAGTAATTCTGCAGTAGTCAGTAAAAGTGACACTTTGTGGTGAATCTGGAGAAATCACTTGTTTTATTAGTTGTGTTGATTTATTTAAATTGGGGTTTTTTTTGCAAACTGCTAAAATGTTCATTTTGCAAATAAACCTAATTTGCAATGGGGGCGGGGTTTGAGTCATTTTAATTACAACTACCTATATTTATAACACATGAACGGGTCTTTCATTTGTCCTCTCACTCCCTCTATCATTGATGTTTCAGTTTCTTTTTCTTCTTCCCCAGAATTTGATCTTCTTCACCTTTGTGCACAACAGATTTCCTCTGAAGTCCACACATGAACATCAGCTCATATTGGACTTCTGAGTGTAATAATATTGCATAAAGTTCCAGAGAACAATATAATAAAATGTTCCCGTTGACGCAGTGAAGAGTCTTATTACCCACCATGATGGTTTCAGGTAGGAGATTTACAATACTCAGGAATCTGATGTCACACTGTAACAATGTCCATAACATGAGTCACCTGTCACTATACGCACATGATTCAATATGTTAATGATAATGTCCTGGTGGTCTAGGGTACTGGTTTATAAAGTAGAGCATGTTAATTGTAGCTCAGGTGGTCTGTGGGAGTGAACATGTAAGCTCCCTGGTGGTGTGGGGTTGTTTTAGGGGTTAATATAATTTTAAATACGGTGGTCTATGGGGGTGAATATATTGATGATAATATCCCTGGGGGTCCTGCATGATTTTATACGATAATATAATTTTAGATTTAATGGTCTTTCAGGGTGAATATGTTAATAATAATCTAGCGGGCTAGGGGGATTGATATAGTGAGTTAAAAATGTTTAGGTCAGGTCGTCTGCAGAGATGAACATGTTAACAATAATATGCCTGGTGGTCTAGGGTGGTTTAGGGGTGAATATCATTTTAGATCTGGTGGTTTGTGGAATGAATATGTTAATGATAATATCCCTGGTGGTCTAGGGTAGATTTAGGGTTTAATATAATTTTAGATCTAGTGGTGACTATGAGTGACTATATTAATGATATCCCTGGTGGTCTGGGTTGTGAAGTGGTTTTGCTATAGGTTTGCATGGTTATTTGAGGTTCGACCCCTCCATGGACATCTGACTAAGCATGCATACACACATACAGCCATGAAGTGGTGAGGGGAATGCTCCCCCGCAGCGCTGTATCACCGGCGCTCTCCCGTTACATTAGATTTGGTATTCAGGATTTCGCACAATGCCTGCAGATTGTAATCGGTCTCTCAATTACGGCGGAGATTTTCATCAGTATCGCATTCAGAGGTGAAGTGATTATTTCATTTGGTTTCCTTTGAGAAGCCGCCTTCCTCTAATCACTGAACCCGACTCAATATTCTCCTCCAACACTCCTCGCCCGACTGATGTAATAAAACTCCTGATTAACAACTTTTACTTCCCTCATCGCGACTTGGAGGATCCGCAGAGCCGGCCGGGTCCGTACAGATAAGAGAGCCTCCTGGGATACATAATGGTTAAAGGGGAGCGGCATTCCTTCCAGAATCCCACAAGGTCTGCCCTGCTTTAGAAATGTTTAAATGTAAGACCCGCCCGCAAGTACAGGCCACGCCCCCATGATAGCGGCCAATGTGCCTCCATGTACAGCAGTAGCGGGACCCCCGTATACACTAGTGCCAGCAATGCCGCATGTATATAGCACAAGCAGAACACCAAAAACAATGGCGTCAACAAAGTCCTTCACAAGAACAGCAGAAGAGCGGCCTGAACGAGCCGCAACGCCAGCGGAGTCAGCCGCCACCAGGGCTTATAGCATCCCACATAAACCGCACCTATGGTGTCCCGCATAAACAGCGCCTATAGAGTGTCCCACATAAACAGTGCCTATAGGATGTTCTACATAAACAGACCCTCTAGAGACCCACATAAAGAGCCCCTATAAGATGTTCCACATAAACAGCGCCTATAGAGTGTCACACATAAACAGTGTCTATAGGATGTTCTACATAAACAGCCACTATAAGATGTCCCACATAAACAGCGCCTATAGAGTGTCCCACATAAACAGCATCTATAGAGTTTCCAACTTAAACAGTGCCTATAGGATGTCACTCATAAACAGCCCCTATAGAGTGTCACACATAAACAGTGTCTATAGGATGTTCTACATGAACAGCCCCTCTAGAGACCCACATAAACAGCCCCAATAAGATGTTCCACATAAACAGTGCCTATAGAGTGTCCTGCATAAACAGCACCTATAGAGTGTCCCACATAAACAGTGCCTATAGAGTGTCCCACATAAACAGTGCCTAAAGGATGTCACTCATAAACATCCCCTATAGAGTGCCCCACATAAACAGTCCGAATAGTGTCCCACATAAACAGCCCCTATAAGATGTTCCACATAAACAGCGCCTAAAGGATGTCACTCATAAACAGCCCCTATAGAGTGTCACACATAAACAGTGTCTATAGGATGTTATACATAAACAGCCCCTCTAGAGAACCACATAAACAGCCCCTATAAGATGTTCCACATAAACAGCCCCTATAGAGTGTCCTGCATAAACAGCACCTATAGAGTGTCCCACATAAACAGTGCCTAAAGGATGTCACTCATAAACATCCCCTATAGAGTGCCCCACATAAAGAGTGCATATATAGTGTCCCACATAAACAGAGCCTACAGAATGACCCACATAAATAGCCCCTATAAAATGTTCCACATTAACAGCCCCTATAGAGTGCCCCTCATACTCAGCGCCTATAGAGTGTCCCACATAAACAGTCTGTATATAGTGTTCCACATAAACAGCCCCTATAGAGTGCCCCTCATAAATAGCGCCTATAGAGTGTCCCACATAAACAGTCTATATATAGTGTCCCACATAGACAGTGCCTATAGGATGTCCCTCATAAATAGCCCCTATAGTGTCCCACATAAACAGTGTCTATAAGATGCTCCACATAAACAGCCCCTATAGAGTGTCCAACATAAACAGTAGCTTTAGAGTATCTCACATAAATAGCGCCTATAGAGTATCTCACATAAATAGCGCCTATAGAGTATCTCACATAAATAGTGCCTATATAGTGTCCCACAGAAATAGTGCCTACAGAATGACCCACATAAGCAGCCCCTATAGAGTGTTCCACAAGCAATTTTTTCCCCAAAAGGGCTTATTGGCTTCTGCCTCATTGTTGTTGTTTTTTTTGCCTTCCTCTGGATCAACAAGGGGGTGGAAGCAGGCTGAACTGGATGGGCGTTGTCTCCCTTCAGCCTAACATACTATGTTACTTTGTATGTTACATAAACAGTACCTATAGAATGACCCGTATAAACAGCCCCTATAGTGTGTTACACATAAACAGTGCATACAGAAAGTTCCACATAAACAGCGCATATAGGGTGTCACCCATAAACATATTACAGCTCTCAGCCCCGTCTGCCCGACGGGGTGTATTAGAGCGATTCTCCGCATCAGACCCCTTTAATATGCAGGTTCTCCATACATGATGAGACGTCACGGCTCTGAGAATACTGCTCATTATTAGTCCTCCTTCATATGTGAATGTGATCAGATGATGGCCGAGGGAGACGGCTCTGCACTGGATGGCAGTTTGGACCCCCCAGAGCAAGCAGGCAGCTCATTGTCCTCCCGCACATTCACCACCTCGCCTCTCAGTGCAGGGGGGCGCTGGGAATGATCATCCTTTATATCTATGGAGGCGCCATGTGCAGCTCACTCTGGAGCCGCAGACCCAGGGCTGGGAGACAGCAGAGCTAATGCAGCTGAAGTCCTTTCAGTAGTTATCAAATGCCAGATTATCAGAACTTCTGAATTATTGGATGCCAGATTGAAAAAATGTCATTGTACTTTTGTAAGGAGGGCATGGGGCGCCCCGCACCCTCCCTTGTACAGTGAGTGGCTTAGCTGCTTGGAATCTGTGCCCAACAGTCGTGCCATGAGCCCAGTGCCCTCCGGTCAGATATCCGGCCGGGAGGGGGAGACAGGAGACCGGTGAGTGTAGAGGTCCCCTCCGCCAGCAGAGGCGCCCTTTTATGGAGCGAATGTATTCATCATCCGGTTGCGGTTTAGTGAAGTTTATTTTTGATAAAGACTTCTGTCTCCGTCTGTCAGCTGCTGCGCCACCCTGAACCGCCGTCGCACCAACACCCGCCACACTTTACTATTTGAGGCAGGATTAGCTTGGCATCGCCTTTTCTGGAGTCAGAGGACATGCATGCCTTAGGCTGTCTGCAGCGGGACCGCAAGGAAATTCCGCGAGATCTCTGCAGCAAAAAGGCTGCTTCAAAACTTGCACTATTTGGCACAAGTTTTGAAGTCAGCTGGAGGGCTTCTCCCGGCCGGCTTAAAAAACACTTAGCAGCCTTACTCACAGATCAGCGTTATAGACTCACACAGAGCAGCTTCTGTGTCCCCAGATAGAGCAACTAGCTGCTCCTTAAATATCTTCCTACTTCATTAATCAGGCAGTGGATACTTTCCTTGTTGCTCCTCATAGGAGGGGAATCTAGCAGAAATATACCCCCCTCTACCACCATGCGTACCTGTTTGTCACATATTCCTATACAAGGTGCACTGATCACAACGGGGAAAATTTATCAAGCTACTTGCGCTAATTTTCGGGCAGAGAAAAAAGTTGCATGCCATATTTTTGGTAAAAGCTGCAAATTTTGTTCTGTATTTTCTGCAGCTCTCAGTACTTCGCAAAAAGTGGGTGGAGTTGAGTGAGAGGGATTAGCCAACTACAGATCGATAGATTTACTATAATTTGCACCAGAAACTAGTAAATATCAGTGATATGCCCCCCAATGGAGGCAGTCCATGTAGCTGCTATTGGGTGGGCCAGAGCAAACGCAGATTCAGTTCTGCCTGTAGTGGCCCTTTAAGATATGGAACAGGGTATTCGGAAAACAATAGAAGCGAAACTTGTTAGTGGCTTCATCACCTGCATTTGTCCCAGAGTGGGATCAACGGGGGCAGATGGATATAATCGACCCCTAAGAGGTAAATAAACAGAAAGGTGAGACTCCAGCGGGCAAAAGTGAGTAAAAATCATATCGATGAACAGCAGAAAAACATCACCTGTAAGATGAATCCAGATTTCTGTTGCATCGTGTTGATGGAAAGTCAGAATTTGGCGCAAGCAGCATGAATCGATGATAGATTACTATATATATCCAAAATGGCCCCTATACAGCGTCCGAGGAGCAGGCCAATAGCCGAGGAGACAGCAGGGTAGAGATGTTAACCTTGTCACGGGGCTCTACCATCTCCTCCAATGAGGGTAGCTGAGGACCCGACCCCGTCGCCGCTGGGTGAGATCACAGGGATAGTAACCAGAAGTTAGCCTAAGTTTGATTGTCACTCGTGACGCCATCGTTCCTTCTCCTGGAATGAATCTTGTAGAGGAATAAAGTAGTCCAACACCAGAAGACTATATTTTGGAACAAAACCAGGAACGGTCGATCTTGTTCATTTCCTTCTCAATAAAGAGGATAACAGTAGTAGTAATCACAGCATACAAGACTTCTATCTTGGTGCAGCTCACGGGGCATTGGAACAATCCACAGTCCAAGTTATCTGCAGGTTCTTTCACTCCCGGCAATCACTATTCCCACCGGCAAAACACTCTTATTTCCGTTTCTTCTCGCTGACAAGTGGTTCCATTCTCTCAGTACTCAGCAGTAGTACAGAGGAGTCCTAGGTTGAACAGGTCCAGGCTGAGCATCAGGCAGTCGCTCGGCCTCCTCCATGCTCCACACACAGACCGATCCGACAGTCTCTCTGTAGTGTCTGTGTAGTTGACTGACTTCTCCCTTCCTCTCTTTCTTGTCTTCCTCTTGCATTGCATTCTTGCAAACACATATATATATATAACACCATCAGGTGACCACAAATGATACATTATCCAGACAGGACAGAACATGCCAGACATTAACTCTTTCAGTCCTGTAAATATCCAGTCCACATAAATCTAATGCACTCCACAAACAAAACACTGATATGACATTGACATGAGACGAACATAGAACATTCTGGAGGGGCCCCACTAACTCTTGGCTATGACACCTTCGTAAGAGCCCCCCGGTCCCTCTCAAGTTGGTGCTTCCCTAGTCATCAGCCGGGTCATCGATGTTAGACTAGCTGGGATTTCACTACCAACTACGTAGGGTTTTCTCATGCAGAGCGTGCACCATGCTGAAGGGAAGGCAGAATTTGGTGCAAGCTGCATGAATCGCTGACTCCTTCCTGTCTGGCTGGTGGAAGTAGAATACTGGTGCGGAGAAGGTTTTGTTGGCACATCCTGGGGTCCTCTGATACCTGTGGGTCAACGCCACAATGATTTTCTGCTGTTAGTTGGTCTAATGCACTACTAGGTGGGGGTCTCTAATAAAGAGGCCGTTCTGTGTACTTCAGGTGCCATCATTTAAGAGGGGGCAATGTGCGGAGCAGAGAGATGGGGATTATGTCTCATTATGACCCTTCCCTGTTCACAACTTTGATGCTCTTGATAAACTGTTGAACATTTAAGTACATTTGCTTGTCGTGTCGATGTAATATATTTAGGCTCTCTCTTCTATGTATTTAGGATCCCGCTCACCCATTATACGGTCGTTTTATTTTTTTTCTCACTCTTTTTGGTTACATTACATTACTAGACTAATCCACAATGAAATAAATTAAATAGTTCATACACTATTAACTTCATTCCGAAGCCTCTGGAACGTAAAAAGACAATAAAAAAAATAATTCTCTGATTCATGCTTAAAAACACACACAAAATTGAAAAGTGTAGATCATTTTACAGAGCATTAATCCCTCTAATCCAGTCCAGGGCCGTATTAAAGATACATTCTTCTTAACACATTTACAGCCGGCAGTCCCGTAGGAAATAAGAGTATGTCACACACAGATTGTGGCCGGGCAATCGCAGAGCCCACAGATAATAAAGTATCACCGGAAGAAGCAGACAAGGCACGATTTTTGTTTTAATATTATGTTAATAAAAATTCAAATTGGGAGAAAACCTGGGTAATTGGAAGCCAAAGAGAAATACATGAGATAATACATATACGGTATACAGTCATACCTCAGGTATATAGCACAATGTGCAGTACAGTAGATTTTATCCAGTGTAACTACTATAATACTGCCTCCTATGTACAAGAATATAACTACTATAATACTGCTCTCTATGTACAAGAATATAACTACTATAATACTGCTCCCTATGTACAAGAATATAACTACTATAATACTGCCGCCTATGTACAAGAATATAACTAGTATAATACTGCTCCCTATGTACAAGAATATAACTACTATAATACTGCTCCTATGTACAAGAATATAACTACTATAATACTGCCTCCTATGTACAAGAATAAAACTACTATAATACTGCCCCTATAAACCAGAATATAACTACTATAATACTGCCTCCTATGTACAAGAATATAACTACTATAATACTGCCCCCTATGTACAAGAATATAACTACTATAATACTGCCCCCTATGTACAAGAATATAACTATTATAATACTGCCCCCTATGTACAAGAATATAACTACTATAATACTGCCGCCTATGTACAAGAATATAACTACTATAATACTGCTCTCTATATACAAGAATATAACTATTATAATACTGCCCCCTATGTACAAGAATATAACTAGTATAATACTGCCTCCTATGTACAAGAATAGAACTACTATAATACTGCCCCTATGTACAAGAATATAACTACTTTAATACTGCCCCCTATGTACAAGAATATAACTACTATAATACTACTCCTATGTACAAGAATATAACTACTATAATAGTGCCCCATATGTACAAGAATATAACTACTATAATACTGCCCCCTATGTACAAGAATATAACTACTATAATACTGCCCCCTATGTATAAGTATATAACTACTATAATACTGCCCCTATGTACAAGAAATTATAACTACTATAATACTGCCTCCTATGTACAAGAATATAACTACTATAATACTGCCCCTATGTACAAGAATATAACTACTATAATACTGCCCCTATGTACAAGAATATAACTACTATAATACTGCCCCCTATGTACAAGAATATAACTACTATAATACTACTCCTATGTACAAGAATATAACTACTATAATACTGCCCCCTATGTACAAGTATATAACTACTATAATAGTGTCTCCTATGTACAAGAATATAACTACTATAATACTGCTCCTATGTACAAGAATATAACTACTATAATACTGCCCCCTACATATAAGTATATAACTACTATAATATTGCCCCTATGTACAAGAAATTATAACCACTATAATACTGCTCCCTATGTACAACAATATAACTACTATAATACTGTCCCCTATGTACAAGAATATAACTATTATAATACTGCCTCCTATGTACAAGAATATAACTACTATAATACTGCTCCTATGTACAAGAATATACCTACTGTAATACTGCCCCCTATGTACAAGAATATAACTACTATAATACTGTCCCCTATGTACAAGAATATAACTATTATAATACTGCCCCCTATGTACAAGAATATAACTACTATAATACTGCTCCTATGTACAAGAATATAACTATTATAATACTTCCCCCTATGTACAAGAATATAACTACTATAATACTGCTCCTATGTACAAGAATATAACTATTATAATACTTCCACCTATGTACAAACATATAACTACTATAATACTGCCCCCTATGTGCAAAAATATAACTACTATAATACTGCTCCATATGTACAAGAATATAACTACTATAATACTGCCCCTATGTACAACAATATAACTACTATAATACTGCCCCCTATGTACAAGAATATAACCACTATAATACTGATCTCTATGTACAACAATATAACTACTATAATACTGCCCCCTATGTACAAGAATATAACTACTATAATACTGCCCCATATGTACAAGAATATAACTTCTATAATACTGCCTCCTATGTACAAGAATATAACTACTATAATACTTCCCCCCTATATACAGGAATATAACTACGGTACTGTAATAATGCCTCCTATGTACAGGAATATGACTACTATAATACTGCCCCCTATGTACAAGAATATAACTACTATAATACTGCCCCCTATGTACAAGAATATAACTACTATAATACTGCCCCCTATGTACAAGAATATCACTACTATAATACTGCTCCCTATGTACAAGAATATAACTACTATAATACTGCCCCCTATGTACAAGAATATAACTACTATAATACTGCCCCCTATGTACAAGAATATAACTACTATAATACTGCCCCCTATGTACAAGTATATAACTACTATAATACTGCCTCCTATGTACAAGAATATAACTACTATAATACTGCCTCCTTATGTACAAGAATATAACTACTATAATACTGCCTCCTTATATACAACAATATAACTACTATAATACTGCCCCCTATGTACAAGAATATAACTACTATAATACTGCCTCCTTATGTACAAGAATATAACTACTATAATACTGCCTCCTTATATACAACAATATAACTACTATAATACTGCCCCCTATGTACAAGAATATAACTACTATAATACTGCCTCCTATGTACAAGAATATAACTACTATAATACTGCCCCTATGTACAAGAATATAACTACTATAATACTGCCTCCTATGTACAAGAATATAACTACTATAATACTGCTCCCTATGTACAAGAATATAACTACTATAATACTGCCCCTATGTACAAGAATATAACTACTACAATACTGCCCCCTATGTACAAGAATATAACTACTATAATACTGCTCCCTATGTACAAGAATATAACTACTATAATACTGCTCCCTATGTACAAGAATATAACTACTATAATACTGCCCCTATGTACAAGAATATAACTACTATAATACTGCCCCCCTTTGTACAAGAATATAACTACTATAATACTGCTCCCTATGTACAAGAATATAACTACTATAATACTGCCCCCGATGTACAAGAATATAACTACTATAATACTGCTCCCTATGTACAAGAATATAACTACTACAATACTGCTCCCTATGTACAAGAATATAACTACTACAATACTGCCCCCTATGTACAAGAATATAACTACTATAATACTGCCCCCTATGTACAAGGATATAACTACTATAATACTGCCCGCTATGTACAAGAATATAACTACTATAATACTGCCCCCTATGTACAAGAATATAACTACTATAATACTGCCCCCCTATGTACAAGAATATAACTACTATAATACTGCCCCCCATGTACAAGAATATAACTACTATAATACTGCCCCCCATGTACAAGAATATAACTACTATAATACTGCCCCTATGTACAAGAATATAACTACTATAATACTGCCCCTATGTACAAGAATATAACTACTATAATACTGCTCCCTATGCACAGGAATATAACTACTATAATACTGCTCCCTATGCACAGGAATATAACTACTATAATACTGCCCCCTATGTACAAGAATATAACTACCATAATACTGCCCCCTATGTACAAGAATATAACTACTATAATACTGCCCCCTATGTACAAGAATATAACTACTATAATACTGCCCCTATGTACAAGAATATAACTACTATAATACTGCCTCCTATGTACAATAATATAACTACTATAATACTGCCTCCTATGTACAAGAATATAACTACTATAATACTGCCTCCTATGTACAAGAATATAACTACTATAATACTGCTCCCTATGTACAAGAATATAACTACTATAATACTGCCCCTATGTACAAGAATATAGCTACTATAATACTGCTCACTATGTATAAGAATATAACTACTATAATACTGCCTCCTATGTACAATAATATAACTACTATAATACTGCCTCCTATGTACAAGAATATAACTACTATAATACTGCCTCCTATGTACAAGAATATAACTACTATAATACTGCCCCCTATGTACAAGAATATAACTACTATAATACTGCCCCCTATGTACAAGAATATAACTACTATAATACAGCTCCTATATACAAGAATATAACTACTATAATACTGCCTCCTATGTACAAGAATATAACTACTATAATACTGTCCCCTATGTACAAGAATATAACTACTATAATACTGCCCCCTATGCACAGGAATATAACTACTATAATACTGCCTCCTATGTATAAGAATATAACTGCTATAATACTGCCCCCTATGTACAAGAATATACCTACTATAATACTGCTCCCCATGTACAAGAATATAACTACTATAATACTGCCCCCTATGTACAAGAATATAACTACTATAATACTGCCCCCTATGGACAGGAATGTAATGTTAGGCCTGTAGTCATTGTAGGAATGATTGGAGTTTCTGCATAATCTGATGCGTAGATGATTTATTGGGATTATCATCATTTTCTCATTTAGGACACATCTTATTGTTATGCAGGTGTCAATTATTTCCAGCAGATGGTTTTGTTTTCCGCCTTTATTGCTCCTGTTTCCATATTTATATTTGCAGCTCAGGTTTTAATGTGCTCTTAAATATTTATTAGATGTCAAGTTGGGTTCCGTCTCCTCAAACACAGCCTCATGCAGATCGGAGCTGCAGCAGGTAAGCGGCGCAGCCCACCGCTCCGTCTGGAGGTCACCTTCAGGAAGAATTAATTGGTGACTGCTTTCTCATTACATAAGTGTATAGATTTATGATGTGCGCTGAGGTTGCTCACTCCCGATCCAGCGAGACTGGATCACGCAGTATGCAAAATATCAATTCTAAAGGCATCATTTTTCCCCAGCTGTACACTGTTCCTGGTGTGTGGGGGGATGGGAGACCCTTAGGTCACCTTGTTCTGAAGTCATCATTAGTACAGAAGAAGGTTTTCATTTACATACATCCAAGTGGAGCTCATCAGATATTTACTCCATCCTGTATAATGACACGGATGCACTAAAATTATCCCGCTGATAGAGTACACTTACTTCCCAAGTCCAAAAAAGTTGGGCTGCTGTGTAATATGTAAATGCATGTGTAGTGGCCCAGTACATCCATTCCTGGCCTCCTCCATTATGTCATGTCTTATGTTGGTCTGCTGTGCAAATCTGTCTAGTAATTTTGTTATATGTATTGCACAGCTGCAGCGTGTGATGGGTTAAGTGTTGGCAAAAGCCTGGGGATTGCCTGTGAATGTATCAGTTTATGTCCTGTCATGTGGTATGAGTGTGATCATAAATAGGAGTGTCTGACAGTGTGAAGAGGTTCATGTCTTCTGGGTTCCTGACCAAGAGTGCCCACTACATGAGGGTACCTTCGACCCTCATGTAGTGAAGAATGGAAGAAGAAGAGAGGTTTCCCTGATTGACTCTTATAGAATGAGAGCGTGAGCAAACCGTGAGTTCTTCCCAAGGCCCAGTGCAGAGGTACTCGTCTTTAATGCACACATGCGGCGTCCTGAAATCTGGGACCGGGTGGAGGTACGTATCTTCAGTTGTTCAAACACGGGTGTCCTAAAGTCAGGGATTAGAGATGAGCGAGCATTGCCCTTGGAGAGTATCTGCCCGCTCGAGAGAAAAGGTTCGGCTGCTGGTGCGGGTGACAGGGGAGTTGCGGCAGTGAGCAGGGGGGGAGAGGGAGAGAGAGATCTCCCCTCCGTTCCTCCCCGCTCTCCCCCGCCACTCCCTGCCCGCCACCGGCAGCCGAACCTTTTCTCTTGAGCGGGCAGGTAGTCGCTGAGGGCAATGCTCGCTCGAGCAATTGCCCTTAGCGAGTATGCTTGCTCATCTCTATCAGGGATCACTGTGTGGAGGTACTCCTAATCAAGCCTGTCTTAATGCCTGCACTTGGAACATTATTTATTCTGCCTTGTACTGTTGGAGTTTTATTCAAGTAAAGTTTTGCCAGTCCCTGACCGTTCCCAGGGACCTGAGGTACGTTATATCTGTCTGCGGCTCCTTTATTCTCCGCCGAAGGTCAGTCTGGAGTGTAATGGAGCGGTGGTGTCATTCGTGACAATACCTATCCCTGTTCTACAGTTTATTAGGCATCCCTATCCTAGGGGTGTCCAAGAGGCCCAGCGCTGCCCTAGCCGAGGCCACCTGAGTCCCTCCGGGAGGGAGCCTGGTAAGTGCCGCTGTGACAAGCCAGCATCCCCTCCCCACTCCTCAACGTACGCCCTGTGTCCGGGGTCATCCTATGGGATGCTGAACATGTAAAGTAAAAAAGAATACAATGATTTGGAGATCTCATCTAACCTTATTTTATTCACATGTCAGAAGGGGGAGGGGAGACATCTTACCAATTCATCTTAAAACATTAACTCATTTAGACATTGATGGCAGCAACACATCTCACAAGAGTTGGGACAGGGGCAACAAAAGGCTGGAAAAGGAAGTGGTACTAATGAAAAACAGCTGGAGGGTCAGTTTTCTAAAAACTTACATGACTGTATATAAGAAGAGCATGTTAGAGAGGTGGAATCAAAGATGGCCAGAGGCTCACCAACCCATGAGAAAACTGTGGCAAGTCCTCTATGGCCACTGAAATCTGTGAGTGGCTAAGCAGTTACGCGCCCAATGAACAGTACAGGACTGCCCACTGCTTCTTCCAGGCTCCGTGCAGCGGGCATCGGGGCTGCAGTTCTAGACAGGGAGCTGCTGGGATGAGTGAGTATGCAGTTTGTATTGATTTTAAGACCTTTTACCTTTTTTTAAAGTCCCAGAAAACCCCTTTAATTAGTACAATGGGGGCATAAAGATGGTACTAATAGGACAATGAGGGTAATAATATAATATTGGGCACAATAGGGGTAATACTATATGGGGACACAAAGGAGGCACTATCACTACATGGAGACACAACAAGGGCATTACATGGGAACACAATAAGGGGTAATGATATATGGGAGCACAGTAGGGATAATACTGAATGGAGGCATAAAGGGAGCAACGGGGCACAAATGGGGCTGTAATACTATATGGGACTACAATGGGGGCATTCTTATTCTATGCCAGCAGAAAGTGGGCACTTATTACTTTGGTATTTTTTCTGTGTGACGGACATTATTATTCTCTAAGACACACAAGTCAAACATAAGGCCACAGGGTCCGCTGCATGCAAACATCTGAATTAGGTTTTCATGTACAGTGCCACAGCAGCAGGGCTTCTCAGTCTGACAGGGGTCCGCTTAGCCCCCATGCACTCCTACTTTCTGTATGACGCAGCAGGCCCGGCTCCGTGTCTACAATGTAGCGCAGAAGTGGAGTCGCAGCGCACTGCTGTCATCAAGGCACCATTATCTTTTCACCGCCAGTTGCAAGAGAAGCTGTCAGGAAACTGGGGTCTGGGTAACTGGAAGTCCCTGAAACTACCCGCAACCCCCTGTCACTAACTACTTGCCCCCCTAGTCTAAGCCCTAGGGCAACAACTGGGCGGCAGTTCCTAGGCTCACTAGGGATGCGGGGCAGGAGTCAGACACAAAGGCAGGTCAGGCAATCCAGGTCGGTAACAGGAGAAGGCGAGGTACAAGGGGTCAGGAGGCAAAATCAGGTCAAAGGCAAGCGGGTCAAAGCTGGGCATCAATCCAAGGGTACGCAGATATAGCTGGAGACCAAACATACACTGGCAACTTCAGGAGGAAACAGAGCAGTTTAAATGCTGTCAGAACTCCCGCCCAGCAGCTGATTGGGGCAGGGAGCCTGACAGCAGCAGGACCCAGACATCAATCAACGAGTACAGAGCAAGCACGCCCAGGTGTCATGGCAACAAGGACGTGGCGCGGGAAGGCACCACTCCCGTCCCCAACAACCTGGCTACCTAGGTGCCCGCTCCCTGCTCACGAGAGCGCGCACCCGAAGCTGGCATCCAGAATTACGGTGGCCAGGGGAGGTCACCAAGATCGGGGTTCCCCTGCGCCACAACCCTGCAGCCCGGGAGATAGGACCGGCAGTGCGGGTACGGAGACCCCAAGAGTCACAGGTCCTGACGGGGCAGCCAGTAAGCCGGGAGCCACTGAATACGTCAGAGAACACCTCAATAATTCGATAATTTAGCGCACACACGGGCTGCAGCAGTATGGCTGAGGATGGGGTCACTTACTATAAAGCAGCATAGCGGCTTGTAAGTATTATGCTGCATAAGGCCGCCTGCAGACAGCCGGGTCGGATCCCGCTGCGAGAATTCTGACAGCGGGATGCGGTCCCGTGTCCCTGCAGAGGCCTGCGGCTCACCTGCTTTCCAGCATCTGCTCTCTGCGCTGTGTGCTGGCACATATGCAGAGAGGAGCCGGCCTGTCACCGCTGACATTTCTGTGCGGGCCTCTGCGAGACCCGCACAGAGATAGAACATGCCCTGATTTGTTTTCAGCGTATGATTGCGTTTTCTAATGCAGTCCCATGGAAGCGGCCACGGGCGGAAATTTTGCGGGAAATCCTGCCGCGGAATTTCCGCCTTATAGTCATAGGCATTTATCAACTGTGGGAAATTAACTTCCTCCTGGGGACACCTGCCTAATAGGGGTGGGGGGGGGGGTTACCTACTGGGGGAATCTACCTAATGGGGGGGCTACCACCCCCTCCTTACCAACTCTTATTATGCAGGGAAACAAGGGAGGCATTATTTGGGACACAGCTAGGTGCTAAAGAGTTGGAAGGGGCAGGCTATTATCTAACCTGGTTCTATAGGACATCTTGGTCTTCTACTTAGGCGGCACCATAACATCTCTGGTGGAACAATTGGAATACCAAAATGTTCAACAAGAGAAAAATTGAAGGCAATTTAATAAAAGATGGGAAAGTGAATATAAGTTTGTGTTCAAGGATAAAAACGGGTATGTCTTTTGTATTATGAGGCCGTATCGGTCAGCAACGATAAGGCTGCTGTGGCCCTAAGTGAAAATGAGCTTGACACGCCCGCTGTAAGATGTGGCTGAAAGAAGTAGTCATAACAGTCTGGGCCGGATGGAGAAGAAAAGTGAAAGTGGATGACTGTAGTCTGAGATGACATCATCTATGACTACTGGATTTAACTGGACTAGAATTCCTCATACCGTCTGCAGGCTATATATATATATATATATTGTACTACTTCATGGGGGTACATATATCTTTAGAGAACCCAGCAAGGCTACTGGGATCCATGAATCTGAGCGACAAGCTGGGGTGGCAGGTCCAATATTTGCCCTGAATGCCCCTGTATAGTCATCGGATGTGTGCTTGACTCGACATGCCTCTCGCGGCGTCTTCTAGAGCGACCCGTATAGACTTCTTTGGATGGAGGGTGATGCATTTTGCTATCTGAGAATATATTAAGCAGATGGTGGCTCTTGCTATTCTGTGTTGGTAAATGGAGCAGTGCGGCGTATAAGGTTGGCGACGGGGGAGGAGGGGAGTTTGAAAGTATGAAGGACGAGCCGACCTTGTGGAATAAACCTCTGTAGAGCGCTGCGTTGTGAAGCGGAGACTTTCCCCAGATCTTCACACAACTTCATTTCACTGACGTATCCCTGTAGGGCTTTGATGCAAATGATAAGCATGCAAACGCTTTGCAGAGCTCAGTGTACCTTAAAGTGCAAATTCTGCTGTGAAGGGAAGGCAGCCTGACAGATGCACTTTGGTTGGTGACCGAAGGAAAAGCGAAAGTCATTCTGGGTTTGTTTCGCTGAGCTGCGTGTAATAATATTAACCATTAACATGCATGAAGGCCGGGGAGCCACGGCAGCGCTGATACTGTGCGTGTATTTAAGGGAACGCAACTCCCATCAGACGGCGCACGAACACATGTCCACGAGCTGCCGAGCGGAGGGAACAGTGGATACTGCATATGGACGTGATATGGACGCAAATTGGACGAGCTGAGATTATTTTACACAGGACGCCGGTCCATGAAAAAATGCAAAATGTCTGAAAAGGCCCATTGAAGGCAATAGGCCCATTCGCTGTCTGTGCGCAGCACATTGCAAATACGAACGGCACATGGCCAAAAAAACGGAAGTGTGAATAAGCCCTAAACCTAACTGGCATAGTCACCACCAGGGAGTAGAAGGGGTGCTGTTCTTTGATTGGTATATTATGCTGGATATTATTATACTTGTGTTCTGTCCTTATTACTAGTTTAGTTGCGTGCTCCTTTAAAAGGCGGGATTATGAGGGAACGGGAGCGGTGCAGAAGTGGAAACCGGATGTCAGTAAAGCAGGAGCACAGAGTAGACGCGGGGAGACCGAAAGAGCGAGGTGAACCGAATCATCATTTCGGATTCCACAGTCCATTTCGAACCTTCTCTGAGGGAGCGCCACTTGCTAACGCTGTCTTTTCAAGTGCTCTTATTTCACCTGCTTTCCGCTACTTGCTGCTCGCGCCCCGCACACCCTTGTTGGAGCCACTCTGCAAGGACCTGAACTGTGTTTTTCTATCGGGTTTGTTCTAAGAAAACCATTGTTTGCTTCACCGGGACTCTGTGATCATGTGGCCATGTCCGATTACCACTCCGCTTTATGTCGCTTACCTGGTGGGACCCGTCAGTGACTACAGATATAGTTGGTTGACAAAAATATGGAAACGCCATGCATGCCTTATGTTACATGGGATTAAATAGAAATCATATTTCAATAAGACATGTGGAGACCTATTTCAAGTGGAGGAAATATGACACAGATGCTTCTGGGCAGAACAGAACAACTGCCTGAGCAACAAGGCTCCATTGGTCAGGGGTTTCAGCTACTTAACTGCTGTTACTAACTGGCTCCCAAACCCACCCAGAGCAGGGCAAGAGGTGAAGTAAACACAAATTTGTCGGGAAAACTCTCAGCCAAGCAGGGGTCAAAAGGGCATCTCAGTGCTGATGGTTAAAATCCAATGCATTTTGTATGGCGTTTCCATATTTTTGTCCACCCCTGTATGCTCTAGATTACCGGCCAGCACTAGGCAATGCAGAGCTCCAATGAACCCAAAGGTTAAGTACTCTGATTCCCATCAACTAACTCTGCTAAACTCTGGGTTTCACAAGGGCAGTACAGGAAATACTGCTATTAGGGTCCATACCAAATAGGAGACTCATCTACCAGCTTGCCATCTGAAGAAAAGCCACATAGCCAGAATGAGTAACACAAAATTCTGAGTACTTGTAGATGATAATAGGATAACTCTGCTGACTTCGCCCTCTAACGATAATGAAATGGCACTACTGATGATAAGATGACCTCACTGGCTCCACCTTTCCACATCTTCTCCCTCCGTGGACCGCAGGGCTTCTGTGCGGTCCATTGCCGATTCCAGCCTCCTGATTGGCTGGAATCGGCACGTGACGGGGCGGAGCTACACGGAGCCCCATTGAGAACAGAAGAAGACCCGGACTGCGCAAGCGCGGCTAATTTGGCCATTAGACGGCAAAAATTAGTCGGCTCCATGGGAACGAGGACGCTAGCAACGGAGCAGGTAAGTGAAAAACTTCTTATAACTTCTGTATGGCTCATAATTAATGCACAATGTACATTACAAAGTGCATTAATATGGCCATACAGAAGTGTATAGACCCACTTGCTGCCGCGGGACAACCCCTTTAAGTGTAGCAGGAAACAAAGATACTTCACACTGGTGAGAAAGTAAATTCAACTTCTACATGGTCTTTTGGAACAGTAATCATGGTCTAACATGCCCAGTTCATATAGTTAACCCAGCAGCAGGCCTGCTTAGTCCCTAAAATATTCCTCAGGTGTTCACACTGCTTGACTTTTAATGAGGCCAGCCTCACTTACGTGCATCGTGTATTGACTTAACCTACCTCTAGCTACTCCAGAATTAGAAGCTTTCCTTGACCACAATCCTCTGAGATCCTGATGTTTGTACTGTCATGCTGAAGTTAGGGGTTCAGCTCAGTGTCTCTCTTTTCCTGTAAATGGTTGTCCCTTCATAGCTGTCCCACAGCAGCTCCAGGCAGTCTCTGACAATTCAGCTCAGTGGACACAGTGTTCCACCAGCTCTCCCAGCTGCACATTTGCTCTCCACTAACAGCCCAGATCTTTTGGGGCAGCTTTTCCCTGTACTCTACTTGCTCCTCCCCCTAATGACAATGAGAATTCTGTTACCTCTGTCCTCCAATAATAATGGAAATACTCTGGTTACTTTACCCTCTAATGATAAAGAGAACTCTGCTGACCTAGTGCTCCATTTATCATGAGATGACTCTTCTGACTATGTCCCTGTCTAAACAGTAAAGCTTAGAAGTGAGCTGCCGATAACAGTAAATGTTAGAATATGTATTTGTATTTATAGATACATAAAAATGGCTACAAAATGTAAAAAAAAAGTTTAGAATAAAAAAACAGACATAAAAATGCTATCATTTGTTTCTGACATCTCCTTTGTAATAACACAATAAACCACGTAGGGATTCTGCCCATCCTCCACACCAGTTGTGAAGAACCCTGGTAAGAAAGTCTTTCCACCATCCACCAGGCGTGACTCCTCCTCCCACAGTAAAGTCATTAACAGAGTTGTTTCTGTAAACTTCTAATTACAATGTAATTATTTGTTACTTTTCTCTCTCCAGCGGCTTCACATCACCGGCTGATCTGTATCAAGAATGACGATGGAGCACTAATTATGGAAGTGAACACGAAGAGCTCGTTTACTCCCAAACACAATGTTCCATCATGAAGAGGAAATATAATGATGAATACTACAGTAACCGTGTCTGACATTTAACAGGGCGAGTCAAGCCGTGGCGATGTGAGGACACTATTAACGCCGCTCTCCACCTCCCCTGCGATACATTGTATCAGAATTACTATCAATTTGTACTGGAGTGTAAAAATGTAGGAAATTAAAGGAAAACTCCATCCAAAACGAGCAGTAAAGCTCTGACATATTGCATCATTCAGCACAACTTCAATGCTGAGGATTTGGAGCTCTGTATCAGGGTTCTTGCACACGAGCATATATCGGCCCGCCGTTTTCATGGTCGGCAGATATACGCTACGATCTGATGCATTGGATTCCAATACATGGCCGTATTCCCATGACGTAAAACCGCCCGGCCGGGTCAATATAGCACCCGGCTCTTTTACGTCGGGCCCAAAATATAGTCCTGGAACTATCTTTCAGGCCGGAATACGTTGGCCGCTGCATAGACTCCTATGGAGTCAATGACAGCGGCCGGAGAAAGGAGGTGGGAGGGAGTTTAGCAGCGTGACTGTTAAACTCCCTTCCCCTTCTCTCCTGCCCTCCGGCTGATCGCAATGGGAGGGGACAGCGGCGGAGCTAAGTGCTGCCCCATCCCGCCTCCTTCCATTGCTGGCTGCGGACAAGGGGGGGAGGGGGCGGGAGCTTAGCTCTACCCCCATCCTGCCCCCTCCCATTGCAAACAGCCAGAGAGGAGGTGAGCCTGCAAAGGGGAGGGAAGAGGAAGGGGCAAAGGCATGGCGGCCTTGGCGAATATGCGCCGGGGCCCATACCATCTGAATAGGCACACAAATGATTTTTTACTCCTCAGATCATAGCGTATATCGTCCGGCCGTGAAAAAGAGCCCTCAGGAAAACAGAGTTCTGATTGCTATAAAGATATGCACTGAAGAGCCCTTTATTACAGCTCGCAGCCCTTTATTAGATCAGTTTTAGTGTGAATCCACCTTAGATGAGAAGATCCAGCGATCTGAGTAACTTCCAATGAGGCCGGTCATCGGTGCTGGACTAGCCGGGGTCAGGATTTCACTGTGGGGTGTTTTCATGTAACGGTGTTGAGGGTATACAGAGAATGGAGTGTGTGGCTAGGTAGTACACAGGTTGGTCTGCAGAGGACGGAAAATCAGGCATAATATGTGCTAATCAGCAGGGACAGCTGTGTGGGTGTGGCTGGAGAAGTTAAAACCTCCGAACACATTGAGTTCTCAGCAGAAAGTAAGAAAAAGAGGCTACGGATGCGGGTACAAGAGCTACAAAGCCTGAGGTCCAGTGCGGACCAGACTGTGTCCATCACAAGTCTGACAGAGGAGGACGCTCCCTAGATACCCTTGCTGGGTAAAGTGACAAGGACACTGCGGGTTGTAAACCGAGAGTCAGGAGTCTGACAGGGGAGGACGCTCCCTAGACGCCCTTGGTGGGTAAAGTGACAAGGACACTGCGGGTTGTAAACCGAGAGTCAGGAGTCTGACAGGGGAGGACGCTCCCTAGATGCTCTTGGTGGGTAAAGTGACGAGGACACTGCATAAATTGATGACCCCTTCCTGTCAGGCAGGTGGAGTTGGAGTTTTCTTGGCATGCCCTGGCTCCTCGGATACCTGTGGATGGATGCTGTGATGAATTGCCACTGATGACATCCGACAGCTAATGACCAGCATTTAAAAGGCATTTTGGCGCCCAAGGACGGCTGGTAGGAATCCCTATGATCGTTTCTTTTCATGCAAGCCACAGTGTAGGCTTCGATATCTATGGATGCTGGAGGGGTTCCACTAGATGCCAGCCCCCCATTAGTTCTACATGCCCCCCTACAGTAAGGCTCATTATAAGGGGTTGTGTAATCCAGGCTGCACCTTTACCCTACGCCACGGCTCTGACCAGCAGGAGCCTAAACACAGACAGTAATTGGAAACCACTTCTGATCTGTAAAAAGTGAATAAGGAGCCGAGTTATTAAACTAATCCCACATATAAATGATTGAGTGCGTCCCGAAAGCGAAAAGAAACATAAAAGCAGTTGAACTTTAGAACCCGTAACGTGACTTGTGTGTGCAAAGTATTAAATCACCGCAGCTCATTGTGTAGATATTATAATAGTACAGAGATAACAGCGCAGATCCGATTACCAGACTGCAGAGAAACACCTGCTGGAAGGACCGACTCACCTACCGCTGCTCCCCACCCGTAGAGACCGTATTAAAGGGGTCATCCTCTTTGGAAGGGTCCTCTTATGAAAAGCTTCTGACTGCTGGGACCCGCAGTGATAGTGAATGTCTATGATCAGAGACCACATTAATCTTAATACAGCTACTTTGTTAGGCTGGGTTCACACAGGGTGGATTTGCCGTGGAAATTCTGTCTAGAATCTCGCCGCGGCAAAACCGCCCGCCATGTGGATGAGATTTGTCAGAAATCTTGTCCACACGGGATGGCCAATCCGTCGTGGCAAAGCTGGCGCTGCGGCACAGATTCCCTGGCTGCAGCATGTTCAGTCTTTTTTTTTCCCGTTGCAGCCACGCTCTCCTCTAGGGGAGCACCGGCCGCAATGGAAAAGTACGCGGCCAAGCCGCTCCAAAACCCGCGGCTAAGTGCCGTGGGGTTTAAAGCAGCGCTTTCCTGGCAGAAATCTCGCGGTTTTTCGCTGCGGCCAAACCGCAAGATTTCAGGCGGGATTCCGCCCTGTGAGAACCCAGGCTTAGAGCCCCATCTAGTAGCGCATTAGACCTCCTTTGGCCTTCAGAACTGCAGCAATTCGTCGTAGGGTCTATTCACAGATATCAGAGAGCCCAGGTTCGCCAAGAAAACCCTCCCTACGCCATTACTATATCTCCACCATCCTGGGCCATCAATTCATGCTGCTTGCACCAAATTCTGACCTCCCATCAGCAACAGAAATCTGGATCCATCCGACCAGGAGATGTTTTCCCGCTGCTCAGTGATACAAGTTTTGCGCTCTTTTGCCCGCTGGAGTCTCGTCTTTCTGTTTCTCTTGGACACAATGGCGCTGGAACTGGTTGTTATATCATCCGTGCGGAGAAACGGCGAGTTGTGCGTTCATTCATGTTAGTTGGATAACCAGCATTTTATTGGGCTGCTCAAAACTGTGAAGCAGCTGTTGGTAGAATGATTCCTGACATCCTCCTCTGACCCCTTTCACTGCATGTTTTCCTCTATCATGCCATTCTCAGTATGCGTTCTTAAAAAATTACATGAGAAAACCCCACATGATGGGCAGTCCTGGCCCCGGCTAGTCTAGCACCGATGACCGGTCTTGTTGGAAGTCACCCAGATTGCTGGCTTTTCCCATCTAATGTTGATTCACACTGAAACTGATCCACAGAAAACTTGTCACGTGATTTCATGCTGCACTAATTGTGAGAGGGTCGGAGATTCTAATGAAGGGCCATTCAATGTATTTATATAGTAATTTTCTGATATAGTTCTCCAGATCCCCTGCATAGACATAGAGTGACAAGATAAAATTCTGCACTCATCTCTAGGGGGAGCTCTGGAGCTCATTATATATGCATTAAATTCAATAAAAAGACAATATGCTGTGAGCTCCCTCTAGTGGTGGCTGCAGGTTGCCAGAATTTTATCTTTTACATCTAGGTCTAATCAGTGCATTTATGAAAAAATTCCCACCTTGAAAAAAGATAGGATATGTAGAGGACTGGTCCTGCAGGTTACAGTATTTATAGCCATATGGAAAGATTAAAGGGGTTGTCATGCTAGAACAGCCCAAGTTTTGCCAAACCCCATTCCTGGTCATAAACAAAAAACATGTATTGCACTGATAGGCAGTCGGTCTGTATTCTACTTGTGCAAAGAGGAACAATATAGCAAATACCACACCAGAATCAAGTCCAGTACCTAAATACAACACCAGAACCAAGTCCAGTACCTAAATACAACACCAGAACCAAGTCCAGTACCTAAATACAGCACCAGAATTAGAGATGAGTGAACATTGCAAACGTTTGGTACGGCAGATTTACCAAATTTCATTAAGACGTTTGGTTTGGTCGAAATTAGTTCAAAATGAACGGAAAGTCCACAAACTTTCCTAAGACTAGTATTTAACACTGTCTAAGAGCCCTGAAATGATGATGCTGGTGATCCTTCAATGTTTGTGGCTCAGTGGTTAGCACTGTTGTCTTGCGTTGTCTGAAGTTCTAGGTTCAAATCTGACAAAGTACAACATCTGCAGATGTTATCTTTGGTCAAGTTTGACCCCAGCACCCCTCCTCCTACCCCAGAACCAAGCTCAGTACTTAAATACAGCATAAGAATCAAGTTCACAGCATAAATACAGCACAAGAACCAAGCTCATAACATAAATAGAGCATGAACCAACCTCGGCACATAGATAAAATGCCATCAACAAGCTCAGTATGTAAATACAGCACCAGACCCAAGCTCATAACATAAATACAGCACCAGAACCAAACTCAGTACATAGATGCTGGACCAGAACCAAGTTCATAACAAATAGAGCATGAGCCAACCTCAGGATAAAGATAATGTCGTAAATAAACTCAGTACATAAATACAGCACCAGAAACAAATTCATAACATAAATACAGTAGCAGAACTAAGCAACTATGTTGCGGGGAAGCCAATAGGTTGACAGGTGCACATCAGAATATCAGAGAGGAGAATAGAGAGCTAGGAGGAAGAGCATTTATGGAGCTCCACAAGCTGCTGCCACACAGAGAAAGAAGATCATTGGTCTGGGTAGACCTCAGAAGGGGAATCGTCTCCAGCCTACATCTGCTATGTGTCATCCCTACAAGCTGGTGGCCAGCATCGTGTGTGACCACACAGGTTGTATATATCTAAGGTCAGCCATGATACAGTTCATGGGAACATTTGTTTGTTCTCCTTGGGTACGCCTAGTTTATACATATTGGTTTTGGAGTTGAGCTGGTGTTGGCTTGCAGTCTTGGCCTCCTTGTTGTATAACTTTCAATAAATCATCCAATTGATCCCAGGATGATCCCTTTATCAACATGGAGAAGATTAGGCCACATAAAGAACTTCTAGAAGAGTTCATTATTTTATTTGCTATGCAAATAGTTTAATAGCACTTGGAAAACTCTGACTATATCGAAGGCGATAATGTTGGCTCTCTTAGTTAAAGGGATTTTACTGTATGATATAGAAAGCCCACTTTCATAAACCCTTTTGGGGTGTTATAAATTAAGAAAAAGGGGTCTCTGTATCAACTGCTTATTTATCAGCAAAAGCAGAGTCAGATACAAAGAGCCTCTCTATCTGAAGGACCTAAGACATCTAAGGATTATACAAACAGCCCATTTGCAGCATCCCGTAGGGTGACCCCAGACACAAGGCACACGTTGAGGTGCTGGGAGGGTAGAGGGGTCACTTGTCATGGTGGCATTTACCAGGCTTCTTCCTGGAGGGCCACACATTGCCTCGACCAGAGACGGTGCGGCTGCAGCATCTGAGGTAGGGCGTAGCCGTAGGTGTCGGCACACTGGATCCATCTTGCCCAGGTGAAGTCTTCTGACTCCTCCCCTTGTGGGCTGTCTTGAGGTTGGCACCAGGTCCTGCTGATGGGGGTAGTCCTCCCCCCTACTTCGCGTTCAACCAGGGCGCGATCCTTTTGGCACCAAACATCTGGCAGGAACATGGGAGAGAGATGAGAGCGCTGGCCGATGGCTGCCATTTTGAGCAGTTTTGGTGGGAACCTGAAGTGCAAACATTTGTAATTTTCTGGAACACCATCCAACTTTGCACAATTTCTCTTTGAGTAGTACCTCTGCGGTATCGCAGGCAGGATGATGCAGCACAGAGGATGCTAAGAAGAAGTAGGCTGCTGCAGCATCCCGTAGGGTGACCCCAGGCACAAGGTACATGTTGAGGAGCTCGGAGGGTAGAGTGGTCAGTTGTCACAGTGGCACTTACCAGGCTCCCTCCCGGAGGGACACACATAGTCTTGGCCAGAGCAGCACTGGGCCTCTTCCGGACACCCTCAAGATAGGGATGCCCAATAAACTGGAAAACAGGGATAGTGGATGTCACTGGTGATGCCACCGTTACGTTACTCACCGGTATGACCCTCGGTGGTAAATAAATGGAGCAGCAGACAGGAGTAATGTACCTCAGGTCCCTGGAAATAGTCAGGGCCTGGCAAAACTTTACTGGAACAACTTCTTGCACACAAGGCACAAATTACGATGATTTGCAGTGTAGGTATTAGACAGGCTTGAGAGTATCTCCACTCGGTGATCCCAGACTTCAGGACGGCCGGATGTGAAATGCAATGGGTACACCTCTACGCTGTGATCCATTAGATCCAGACACCCGCGTAGGAAAAGATTAATAAAGAGTACCTCTGCACTAGGCCTTGGAAGGGCAAGTGCTTCTTGCTCACGCTCTTTCTCTCTCTTCAATTGAGGCTCACTCCTCTCTCATCTCTGGAACACACACTACTGGGAAACCTCTCTTCTTCCTCCACTCTTCACCACGTGAGGGTTGAAGGTACCCCCATGTGGCTGGCACTCTCTCTCAGGAACCCAGAAGAATCAGAACTCAACTCCCTTCCCGCTCTTACACACTCCTATTTATATCCTCACTCATACAACATGACAAGACAAATTGATACATTTACAGGCAATCCCCAGGCTTTTGCAGAAACTTAACCCATCACACGCTGCAGCTGTCTAATACATATAACAGAATGACAAGACACTTCTGCACAGTGCACCAACACAAGACATTACATGTATGACATTTATGGAGGGGGCCAGGAATAGATGTAGTGGACCACTACACATTGATTTAAACTGGAACTATGTAATACTTCATCTCTCCTGCGGGAGCACTAAAGGGAAATTGAGCACTTGTTTCCAAGTTTCCCGACATTTCATAGCTGATCACTGGGAGTTCCAACGGTGTTACACTTTGTGGTCAAGGTTTCCCTGAAGTTTCTGGCCATATGCATTAATAGTTGATAGTTTTATATGTATGGCAGCCCCCAACTTACCCCTGATAGTTGGGCGAAAGAGTTTCGTTATGTTGAATTTATGACAGCTTAATATTTTGGATAACTAATGGACTAATATACCAGATAAAACAATATTATAGAAATCAATGTATAACACAGCTAATAATATAATATGCCACTATTAATGCTTGCCGGGTGTATCTCATCTGTCACTGTCAGGGAAAGGATCTGCACTGTCTTCTGTAATTAAAGAGATATCTTCATATAATGTAATTAGGACATTTCCTGTCTCTGTACAAGAGAATAACCAGGAATTTTCCATCAAAATCCCTTAAAGGGATCTATCATCCGAAAGTGACTTGTTGTCTACATCAAGTCAGTGCGATGTACACTGGGGAAGGGTTAGTGGATGGCACAGGATCCACCATTCACCATAGGTAATGGGGGAAACCAGGGGCGTAACTATAGGGGATGCCTTAGGGGGCCCATAAGGCCTATCTTCTCCATAGAGTAAGCTTAGTAGTATGAGTAAAGCATTATAGTTGGGGGCCCTGTTATAGATTTTGCATTGGGGCCCAAGTTACGCCTCTGAGGTAAACACAGCCCCATCTCCCTCCCACGGGCAACAGAGCATGCCCACTACATTCTCCTACAAAAGTCAATGGAGCAATGGTTATGTGCCAGAATTCTAGTGTATGCTGCTGCATTTTTTTAGCGTTTGGACTAACGGGAATAGACCCATCCCTGTAATATGCTGCTCTTATGTAAAACTGTATATTCCAGTGAAAGACCCGCTTTAATATCCTCCTCCCCTTTGATTCAGTCACATCTCATATTGCAATCTAAGCTTTTAGAAATATATCAAGACATATATGTAGCCCACAAGATCAACCAGCTCTCCAGAACGCCTCCTCACAAATCTCAGATGTCTCTCTGGCTGTTAGGCACCCAACTGCAGCAGGAGCTCTCCCCCACTTGTTCTGTCTGCTATACCTTACCATGACCACATTACTAAGAACCCTTGAAGACCCAAAGAGAAGAACACTTGAGGAGAACATCATATGCATTGTCGTAAAAAGTATAAAGGGAACCTTTCATTAGGTTCATGCTGTCCAAATAACGGGCAGCATGAACCTGGGACAGGTATATACACTGCACCCATGTATGCCTTGTTCTGAAATTCTGCAGCATTTTAGAATAATTATACTTTGAAGAGTCATTCCAAGCAGAGCTCCAAGTCATGGGGGGCAGCACCTCATCGGCCTCCCCCTGCCCAGATCACTTGTGTGACAGCTCTCTCCTTGTTTGTATGTAGGAAGAGACATGTAGCTCTAGATGATGGTTGGCACACTATACCTCTCCTGGGTACATATGCCCTGTGGTTCAGGCAACATAAACCTGGTCACAGGTCTCCTTTAAATCGACTTGATGACATTTAAACAGGTTTTACACTTTGGACAAGCCATTTTTGTAACAAAAAACTCATCACAGGGTGTCTCACTTCTGACACTTCTAGCATTTATCTGTAATCAGTGAGAGAAACTAACAGTGAGTGTTTAACTTCCCTGCACTGCTCCCAGAGGAGAAATAAGGTATTACACAGTCTCAACCAAAATCAATGGACCTCTGAGGTCTTCCATAGGAGAGACAGTCTGTGTAGGAATTCTTCACTTTGGGTAATTGGTGGGAGGCTCTGAATGAGGTACCCCGCTCTCCAGGCAGAAAATTTTGGAGACTTAACCTTTAGGATGGGACCCCACCAGTCAGCTGATGAGAAGGAGCCATCAATGGGAGAGTACTGCACTACCAAATTAGGCCACTGTGTGACAGACAGTGTTTTGTGACTTCCAGGCAGACGCAGCTGATTGGTGGCGCCCCTGAGTGGTGATCCTGGCCAATCCGCTTTTAGTAATCTACGTTGAAAATAGGTTGCCTTGTGGTTTTTACCTGGAAAACCCTTCGTACAGATTATTTCCTAATAGGGTACTTGAAAGAAAATCAGAGAACCACTATGATGAGCATTCCAAAAACTCCAAAAAAACGAACACACGAGTATTTTTGCATCATTCACTTGTGTAAATCTTATAATTTTTAACTTATAATTCTTTTTGTACTTTTTGTTTTTAAAAATGGTAGCTTACCGTTGGCCTTTTCCATTTGATGCTCAGTAGTTTGTCCTGCGATAGTAAGTCCTGTCCGATAGAATAGAGGTTGGCCGGGAAGACGTCATCCTCAAACAGCTGCTTTCTGCTGATGCACCGGTCTCGGAGGCTATTAAAGTCTTGCCCTTTGAACTTTTTGGGGTCTTCTACAGTCCCAATTTTTCTCTGGGCTTGCTGCCCCTCTGCCACTTTCTGATAGACACCAGGAATAGGCATTATGGCTTGAACCTGTCTAGAGAAAGAAAATAGTTACATAATCTGATAGTAGAAACATTGTAAATGTTAGAAAAAGTCATCGATGTAACCGACCTTCAGCAGGTTTCAATACATGAGCAGAAATTTGATTTACAAACCAGTCAGAGCGCCATAAAGCATCGCCATCCCGGCGTCATTGGGGTTAATTTGTTTACAAATACATTTGCTTCTAATTTGTATAACATTATTTCAGCCATTCCAGGAAAAAACAAGTCTGTGAAAATAGACATCAGTTAAATGATGAATTGTGGGGCGTCCCAAGATGTTCTCTATGGTGCAGTCATTGTACAAGCTTGCAAGGTGGCAACATTGTATGTATATAATAGCACTTAGCAGTGCTTCACCCAGGGACAATATTCACTGTAGAGGGATTTATTAGGACACTTTAGGTCCTCAGAATAGGCATCAATGTTTGACCATTTGCAGATGGTCCTCTCACACAGGAGGCTTCTCGTTCCCATATAACAAATGCCCATCGACAAAGCATGTTAATCAGCACTCATTAACACTTATTTAACTAGGACTGAGAGTCGCTACTATGGGAACCAATGAGCAGTACTTCGATCATCCAGTTCAACCTATTACCCCCCAATGTTGATCCAGAGGAAGGCAAAAAAAAACAATGAGGTAGAAGACAATATTTTTGTAATTTAAGGGAAAAAAATTTGCTACGGTATCCTACCCGATGATACGCCAGCCTGGGTTGCCCTAGAACTTACCCGCAACCCCTGTCCCTGCCTACTTGCCTCCACTGCTGGCTAACCCCAGGCGAGCAACTGGACGGCTGTCCCTGCTCTCACTAGGGACTCAGAGGAGGGACTGGCGTACCAAGATGGAACAGGGTAGGATACCGACAGAAGGGGCAGATGAAGAAAACCAACAGGAAATACACGCAGACCGAGGCAGATGGGATAACCTGGCAGATATAGCAAAAGCTGACAAACAGGAGACTGACAGAGGCAGCATGCTAGCACACTGACAGAAACCAATAACTGGCAGTGAACGGACCTCACTGCCAGCCTTATAACCAAAAGCCTCCGCCCAGGGGCGGAGAGAGGGAGGCGGCTACCTCCCAGCAGAATCCCATAAACAGGGGCTCGTGCATAGAGCTGCACTCACAGACGCCCGCGCGCACGTCGCCGCCCAGAACCACGAGCGTGCGCACCGTGCCAACCAGCCCCCTGTGCCCCCGGCAGCCAGACAACCAGCCGGGGGGACGCGACCCGCCGCCCTGGGAGGACCAGCAGCCGCCGCATGTTAACAAATTTCCTTCCCGAATCCAATCTGGCAATCAAAATAATCCCTGGATCATCGACCCTACTGAAGTAATCAGTGACATAACTGTAATATTACACTACAGAAAGGCGTCCAGGCTACTCTTAAAGCCTTTTTTATTGAATTTGCCGTCACCACATCCTCAGGCAGAGAGTTCCATAGTCTCACTGCTCTTACAGTAATGAACCCTCTTCTGTGTTGTGTAGAAACCTTCTTTTCTCTAGATGTAGAGAGCGCCCTCTTGTTACAGTCCTGGGTAATAGATGATGAGAGAGATCTCTGCACTGTCCGCTGATATATTATACATAGTTATTAGAGCGCCCCCTTGTTACAGTCCTGGGTATAATAGATGATGGGAGAGAGCTCTGTACTGTCCCCTGATATATCTATACATAGTTATTAGAGTGCCCCCTTGCTACAGTCCTGGGTATAATAGATGATGGGAGAGAGCTCTGTACTGTCCCCTGATATATCTATACATAGTTATTAGAGCGCCCTCTTGTTACAGTCCTGGGTATAATAGATGATGGGAGAGATCTCTGTACTGACCCCTGATATATTATACATAGTTATTAGAGTGCCCCCTTGCTACAGTCCTGGGTATAATAGATGATGGGAGAGATCTCTGTACTGACCCCTGATATATCTATACATAGTTATTAGACCGCCCTCTTGTTACAGTCCTGGGTATAATAGATGATGGGAGAGATCTCTGTACTGACCCCTGATATATTATACATAGTTATTAGAGCGCCCCCTTGTTACAGTCCTGGGTATAATAGATGATGGGAGAGATCTCTGCACTGACTGCTGATATATCTGTACATAGTTATTAGAGCGCCCCCTTGTTACAGTCCTTGGTATAATAGATGATGGGAGAGATCTCTGCACTGACTGCTGATATATCTATACATAGTTATTAGAGTGCCCCCTTGTTACAGTCCTGGGTAATAGATGATGAGAGAGATCTCTGCACTGTCCGCTGATATATCTATACATAGTTATTAGACCGCCCTCTTGTTACAGTCCTGGGTATAATAGATGATGGGAGAGATCTCTGCACTGACTGCTGATATATCTATACATAGTTATTAGACCGCCCTCTTGTTACAGTCCTGGGTATAATAGATGATGGGAGAGATCTCTGCACTGACTGCTGATATATCTATACATAGTTATTAGAGCGCCCCCTTGTTACAGTCCTTGGTATAATAGATGATGGGAGAGATCTCTGCACTGACTGCTGATATATCTATACATAGTTATTAGAGTGCCCCCTTGTTACAGTCCTGGGTAATAGATGATGAGAGAGATCTCTGCACGGACCCCTGATATATCTATACATGGTTATTAGACCGCCCTCTTGTTACAGTCCTGGGTATAATAGATGATGGGAGAGATCTCTGTACTGACCCCTGATATATCTATAAGTAGTTTAGAGTGCCCCCTTGTTACAGTCCTGGGTATAATAGATGATGGGAGAGATCTCTGTATTGACACCTGATATATCTATACATAGTTATTAGAGCGCCCCCTTGTTGCAGTGCTGGGTATAATGGATGATGGGAGAGATCTCCGTATTGACACCTGATATATCTATACATAATGTAACAAAGTCCTCTGGGGGGGGGGGGAATGACACTCTGGACTCAAAGTGGATAAACCTACTTCAGTTTATTCAGGAAAAGCAACAGAAAAAGTCCAATTCAATATAATAAACACAAAGGTGCACTGCGCAGGGTGCTCAGGTTCAGGCTGCAAGGTATTGCTCTCTTCTCAGCTTGTCAGACACTGACCTCATGGACCTGCAGCCTTTTATGCCCCAGTAACAGGGTCAGTGCCTACAGCTGAGTTGAGAGCCAGGGTGAAGCTATGGGCTGGATCTCCACCCTGTCCAAACTAAGAGCCTGGGAGGGAGATATACTCCATCCACAACCTCACCCTTTAACTGCCTACAATAGTTATTAGGTTGCCTCCCAGCCGTCTATTTTCCAAAGTGAATAACCCCAATTTTGATAACCTCTCTGGGCATTGTAGTTTGCCCATTCCATTTATTACTTTAGTTGCCCGCCTTTGTACCCGCTCGAGCTTTGATATGTCCTTCTTGAGTACCGGTGCCCAAAACTGTACACAATATTCCATGTGTGGTCTGACCAGTGACTTGTAAAGAGGAAGAACATTGTTCTTGTCATGTGCCCTTAGACCTCTTTTGATGCCCCCCATGATCCTATTTGCCTTGGCAGCAGCTGCCTGACACTGGTTGCTCCAGTTAAGCTTACAGTTAACTAAAACCCAAGTCCTTCTCCATGACAGTGTTTCCCAGTGGTTTCCCATTTTGTGTGTAATGGTGACATGTATTTCCTGACCATGTGCAGAGCCTAATATTTATCAGTGTTACCCCTCATTTGCCACATTTCTACCTCCAACCTATCCAGGTGCTCTTGCAACCATATTCAGATCCATATGCACAATGTATACAGATTTATATGTAGCCGTAAATAGATCTATATGTACCCTGTATGCTGTGCTCTTGTGCTAATTACTTTACATAGTTTTGTATCATCTGCAAATACTGATATTATACTGTACAATCCTTCTACCAGGTCATTATTAAATATATTTAAAAAAAGAATATGGCCCAATACTGCCCCCTGTGGTACTACACTAGTAACAGTGACCCCTCCAATACTGCCCCCTGTGGTACTACACTAGTAACAGTGACCCCTCCAATACTGCCCCCTGTGGTACTACACTAGTAACAGTGACCCTTCCAATACTGCCCAGAGTGGAACAGACCCTGAAACTATAGTCCTTAAATACAAGAAACAATGGTCTGTCTACCATATTACTAAATTCCCTTAGAACCTGGCGGTATATGGTATTGGGACCTGGTGATTTGTCTATTTTAATCTTTTTAAGATGGCTCTGCGTTAGACTAGTGATATTTAATGTAGAGTTTACTTTATCACTCTGTATTTCCTCTGACATTTCATTTTCCTGAGTGAATACACTGGAGAAAAAAACTATTTAACAGATTTGCTTTCTCTTCATCACCCTCTACAATTTATACTACATTATTTATTAAAGGGCCAGCACGGCCAGTATTAATCTTTTTGCTATTTATATAATTGGAGAACAGTTTGGGTTAGTTTTACTCTCTTTGGCAATAGTCTTTGTCTCCATATTTGCTGCTTTTATCTGATTTGTATATAACTTACAAGTTTTTAGTGCTTCTTCGCTGCCTTCTTGTTTTATTAGTTTAAAGGCTTTCTTTTTGCTGTTTATTGCCCCCTTTACATCTTTCTTTAGCCATATTGGTTTTCTCCTATTGAATATACGGATAAGCTAGGGTACCAGGCGCATCCGCCTGTACAGATAAGCTAGAGTACCAGGCGCATCCGCCTGTACAGATAAGCTAGAGTATCAGGCCCATCCGCCTGTACAGATAAGCTGCAGTACCAGGCCCATCCACCTGTACAGATAAGCTGCAGTACCAGGCCCATCCGCCTGTACAGATAAGCTAGAGTACCAGGCGCATCCGCCTGTACAGATAAGCTGCAGTACCAGGCCCATCCGCCTGTACAGATCAGCTAGAGTACCAGGCCCATCCGCCTGTACAGATAAGCTGCAGTACTAGGCCCATCTGCGTGTATTGATTTGCTCCATTCTTTGTGTAAATAATGAAAAAGACCCTACATTGTACGCACTTGAATTTGGTGGTCCCACTGAATTGAATAGAATGGTGGTATTTTTTGCACATGTACGATCACCACTACCCTAAATGTTCTTGGGGTCAGTAGGGGTCCCAGCGGTCAGACCCCCACTGAACTGAAAATGATCTCCTATCCTGTGGATAAGGGATAACATTCAATCATGGCACAACCCCTTTAACTCATTCATTGCCGCTGCTGTAAAGCACATATGGTGCATGGTCTATATACAGACGTTCCAGGAAGGAAGTCTCCGATAGTGCACATGACTTCGGTCCTACATGCCACATCCCTCTTACCTCTCAATACGTATTCCTGGAGGTAGATGAGGACGCACCTACACATTACATTATATCTAATGTATATATGACAAAATTGAAGCAACTCAGGAAGAAATTCTGTTCTTGGACCAGAGAGGACAGAGGGTATATTATGTGCAATAGTTCTTCTCTGCCGCCCCTCTGATCCGCTGGTTTTGCACACTGTTTTCGGATGTCCAAGTGGCTACAGGAATTTTCTAACCAACTACCGTACTATGCATTGCTCTCTGATGGGTTAGTGCTGATCACATGAGCATTTCTGGCCAATTAGAGAGCAGGTATAGTACATTGATAGTCTAACACTACCAATGCACTGTGGGTGATTCTGAAGATTGCATTGGCCATCTTAGACAACCAAGAACAGGATCTAGAACTCGCAGAACAGCCGTAGGTAATTCTCCGCCTCCAGAAACCGGAGGGTCGCTTTAAGGGTAGAATCTGTTTTTGGTGTATATTTTTTCACAGAATCTACGCCAAAATACGCTTTTTAGGCTGCGTTCACATGGAATGTTTTTGTTGCGGTTTTCAAATGCGGTTAAAAACCACCTAAAAATTCCATACGGTTTTCAAAAACTGCATGTATTAAAAAAATTCTCATATTGTTAAAAATCGTATGTGGTTTTTGAAAACTGCCTGCACTTTTTTAACATGGATTATAATCTCGGTTGAAAATCGCAACAAAAAACACCATGAGGAATCCATTGCTGTGGGGAGGGGGGGGGGGGGGGGGGGTTGGGAGGTAGTTAGCAAAAGTGCAAATGAAAAAGTTAGCAAAATCGTAAAAAACGTGCGCCAGCAGCTTCTAAATAGTTATGAATGAAGAGGATTTGATGAAGCTTATCATCAGATGCGCCGTCCTACGTCGCTCGGTGCATGCAAACAACCTGATTTCCTGTCTAAACAGCAGGAGCCAAGTTTACCGGCTGTTCCGATGTTTCCGACCTCTCATTTACTTGCTTTTATCGCTGCTTCTGCTTTTCATGTTCTGACTTGGCTTTTTTTCATACACGTGTTAGAATTAAAGCAAATAATGATAATTAGACATAGAAATCCGAAGCGCGGTCAAGCAGGGTCCTTCCTACTCCTTCCTGGTGCGCCTGCAAAACCGCCGAGGTCTGCATTATGGAAGATGTTGTTTATTCTGTCCTCATTTCACTTGGAATTAACTGTATCATATAATATAGAGCAATGCCTCAGTATGGGGGGCAGTTACAGGGGGCACACTGGTTGGAATGGCACCCTGGGACCGGAACCAAAAGGCCTTCTGCACCACATGTGACGATTCCAATTACGACTCAGTCCATGGCTATAAACAGGGTCATAGGTTTAGAACAGGGGTATCATTCTTATCTGCAAGAACACCCCTTCCATGAGGTGACCTGAGCCTGCTACCTCAGGCGGCAGTCAGCAGGACCTCAGAGGCGTGGCGGGCTGCCACCCGGACAGTATTTATTTTTTACCAGCCATATTGATGGCCGGTAAAGAAACTGCCAGCTGCCAGCCGACTGGGTGGCAACCCCACAAGCAATGCACTGACTCTGCCTTCAACTCTGATTGGGTGGCCACCATTGCTGTAATTAGTCTATGACCCCTGGCACACTTTGGGGGTTGCTATTACTACTGGAGCCATTTTGGGGGTCATAAATATTACTAGAGCCACTTTGGGGGTCACTATTACTGCTGGGGCCACTATGTGGAACAGCATTACTACTGGGACCCCACTAGGGGGGGCACTAATAATACCGGAGCTACTAATGGAGTCACTATTACTACAAGGGCCACTATGGGGGTCACTATTACTACTGGGGCCACTATGCGGAACAGCATTACTACTGGCACCCCACTAGGGGGGACACTAATAATACTGCGGCCACTATAGGGGTCACTATTAATGCTGGGGCTACTAATGGAGTCACTATTACTACAAGGGCCACTATGGGGGTCACTATTGCTACTGAAGCCCCTAATGGGTCCATGTTGCTGTGGGTATGATTGAACGGTCACAGTTACTACTGGGGTCACTATGAGGGTCACTAGACCTCTGAACCGTCCCAGATTTGGTGGGACAGTTCCGTATTTGAACCAGTCTCCCGATCGTTATTACAGGGACACAGTGCAGCTTATTATGCATTACTAGGGGCTCTGTGAGTTGCACTTTTATACAGTATTTAGAGGAAACCATGTGAGGGACTATTAAGAGTTTATGTTAATATAGGGATATGAAAAAGCAAAGAGCCAAAGACATCTTAGACAGGTTGTGTCCAAGAGAAGCTCTTCATAGACTGCATGTCATGAATTCTTTAGGAAGCAGGCAGCTCCGTTCTTGCTGTAGTGGCCAAGCTTGGTATTGCAGGCCAAGT